>NW_020664464.1:985215-1017289 GCF_002925995.2 Terrapene triunguis
ACAGGGCAGCAGAGGGACTGGCTGGGGGCGGGGGGATGGAGCGCGGGTGCAGCAGAGGGACTGGCTGGGGGCGGGGGGAGGGAGCGGGCGGGTGAGAGAGAGAAGGGGGTGGCCAGGGCTACAGCAGGGACGATGCCACGCGGCCCCTCCCGCTGCGCCGCCTCCTGCCGCGAGGGCTCCGCTCTGGTCGGCGGGGAGGAAAAGAAGGGGACTGCACTGCAGGGCACTCTGGTTCTCCGCGCCGCCGCCCCCTACAGGGCAGCCGGAGCGGAACAAGAACAAAAAACAAAAACAAAACAACAACAAAAAGCGGCTGTGCCGCTCTAGGATTGGGCAGAATGCCGCCTCCAACAATCTGCCGCCCCAAGCACCAGCTTGCTCAGCTGGTGCCTGGAGCCGGCCCTGCAGGGTAAGTTCCCAGAATCTGTCATCCTGAATTGAGAGTGCCTCAGTAACACCATTATCCACTTCTGGGACGTGCACTGCATAAACAAGGATGTTGAACCACCGAGAGTGCAAAATGAAGGCCCTCACTAGTCTCATTACCCAAGCATCCTTAGTTGACTGTCTATTCACAACAGGGACCACATGTTGGTTGCCCCACCAGAAACAGACTTTCTTGTTCTGAATGTTTTCTCCTCAACTAGATACAGCCACCAGTTTAGGAAAAACTCAGATAATAACTTGAGCCACCCAGCTTTCTGGCCACCTCTGTTCATATCACTCACCTTGAAAGCAAACCCCAAACTTTATACCTCCCATGGCACCAGATTGTACCTGCAGCTCAGGTCTTGAGCAACTAGTCCAAACCCCAATTTAACTGTTCCAGGAATCTTTCCCACATTTTAAGTTGTCCTTCATTTTCCCTGGCCATCCTGAAAAAGTGATGGAGTTTTCACACTCCAGAGGAGGCATATGCCAGACAAGCACAAAATGCCTGACCGAGAGCCACCACCCAGCATGCACAGTTTAGGTGCCCCATGACCACTTGTAGTTCCCTCAGAGTAATTGTCTTTGCCCCTTTGAGAGCCCATATCAGTGTCCTGACCAATTCCAACTTCTCTGTAGGTAACCTAGAAAGATCAAACTGAGTCCAGTTGAATGCTCAGATGTGTTAAAAACTTTGGGCAGGGCCTTCCTTTTTTCTGAGGCAAGAGGGATCCTGAGGCATTCAGCTAGGTTCTGAAATGCCTGGAGCACGTACTCATAGTTGCCTGTCCCTAATCTTTCCGCTAATATCCTGGGACGAACATGGCTACAACTACACCTAAGCTTCCTGCACATAACAAGACATCGAGATTGTGCACGAGGATGTTCTGTATCACACAGTGCACTATAGCCCACTCCAACCATGGAGCTGCATCTTTCGAAAGCAGCTCATGACACAGAGAATCCCAGGGCATGGCTTTATCAAAATACTACCAGCCTTCAAATTGAAATACAAGCAAGTTAAAGTCCCTGGGATGCATTGGAAGCAATCAGAATGCAGACAATGTCACATTTTTGCCAACAGTGTCCTAAGGCCATACTCCCTAACCATGGCTACTGCAGCATCAAATGACAAGTGTCTCATTGAACATAGCTGGGGGACAATATAATCATTTTTACCAATATAATCATTTCTTCCTATCCTGACAGACTATCAAATACCACACAGATCCAAAAAGATTCCTATTGGGGACTGTTGTGGCTTTTGTTGGAATCCATCAGCAATGGGCTGACAGAAAGGCCCTGTGAGGTCCATAGTTGAGTGCAAGGCCTGTATGCTATTTGGGTAGGTTCTACCTTCCCCTCTTTTAGAAGCCATGATTCCATTTTTTTCCCCATTATCTTACAGAAGATGACTGGTTAAAGATACAGGCCAATAGCTGCCTGGAGAAGAGGGAGCCTTACTTACCTTAAGAGGAGGAACAATAACTACTTCTACTATTTAGGTACCTTCCCTTTGGTTCATAATTCATTTATTATGTCCAACAACCTGGCTTAATCTTCATCCCAAATTGCTTTATCATATGGTCACATGAGTTCCAATCCATGCGTTTTGCTTGGTTTGAGCTTCTCTATTGCATCTTGTAGCTTATGTATGAGAAAGTTCTTTTTGAAGCCAGGGTAGTCAGTTTAGTATGTGTGCACAGCTTTAGATTCTCATTCCTCCTGAATAACGTATATGGTGTGTTTTGCAATGGTTCTATCCTCATCTTTGTACATGAACATGCTAGCCTTGGCATAATTTTCAACCAGCATATTCACACACACAGTCATCTAGGATACTGGTGTCCTTTAGATCACAAGTCTTACTCTGTTCTCGAGTCAATGTCATCAATTTTCCTCTGACAAGTCTCTTCCCAAAACGTTCATCAACATTCAGCTATTTTAACTACAACCTCTTTTGAGACATTGTGCCATTTGCATCTGTCCTCTGTCTCTGGAGTTCCATTCAACCTCCAAGCGAACCCGATTTCTCGCCTTAACATTTTTGATGCCAGCATAATTTCAATGTGGGACTGCTTGGGATGCTCTTGTTTTTTTCTGATTTCTGCACAACAGATTAAAAAACCTTAAGGTCTTCCTCAAGGGTTATGTTTCACAGGTGCCTGAAAAATAATATTCAGAAGTACGTCTGTGAAATAGGACCAGTCAGCCTTACAAAAGTTCCACTTCCTATTTATCACCTGAGAACTCACTATCTTCCTATTCCAACGAATATATGTCCATGATCAATTCCAACACCAAACAGAACATTCCATGGGTAGCTCATGGACCTGGTTGCTGCTCATTTGAGTTGCATTTAATGCCAACTGTGCCCCATATGTTTTTGACTTATAAGTCATGCCATCATTCAAGAAAACCAAATCGCTGTCAGCAATAAAGTCATATAGCAAAGTTCCTTTCAAATCAATTCTTCTGTTCCCCCACAGTTTGCTTTTGGCATTAAAATCTCCATAGATAATGGTTTGGTTGCAGTTTCCTAATACTATCATAAGATTCTCATTATTGATTGGACTGTCATCAGGATATTAGACATTAACAATTCTTAGATCCTCATTCCCTGAACTTGATAGTGATGCAGTCAAACTCAGTATGCATGTTCATCTCACGTACTTCCACATCTCTTTTGTATTTGAATGTCTCCCTAATAATAAATATCAGAACTCCACCAACTCTTCCCGTGTTCCTTTCTCAAGCAATCAAGACCTACAATAAATATGCTTTTGTTGTCAGAAAGCTTTCTTTCCTGGATAGCAGTAACATGGGTATTTTCCTCAAAAAGAACTTTGTCAACTTCCCCAATACTGTTCTGGATACCCATTATATTCAAATGTATGATGTTAAACGTGGCAATGACATATTTGTCAACATCTTCCCCGGAAACCACAAGAGGTGACATGTTGGTTTCCCTGTATGTTACGTTTCCAAAGTCTCTTCCACAACCTCATGGTGTGAATGTGATTGCCAGAGCCACTCTAGCAAGAGATTTCCTCTGGGAACACCCCAGAACCACAACAAGGTGGGGATGGTCTGCAGTTGCAAAATGAGTACACTTTATTCTTCACTTCAAGTTCTCAACAGTCATTTTATGTGGCTGATTTTCCATTGCCATCTTTCATCAAGAAGTTACTGCATTTTAATAGCAGAGGTTGCAATTCATGTCTATCAGTTGCTTTATCGGTTTCTTAAGTTTATAGGGTGCTTTGAGATGACATGTGCTATATAAATATAAGATATTCCAATAATTTATATAAAACAAAAAATGGGAAACGTCCAGCAGAACCAAATGTGAAACCGAAAATAACCTGCATTTACTCATTTTCCATTTCCACAAGTTATTGCTGTATTAGATAAGAAGTGTGTGTGGGTGGTGGAGAGTGGGGGAACAAAGGCTGCACTTACTTGATGTTTGATAAGAAGCTCTTTCAAATGTTAATACTTTCTGGTCAAATCAAAAGGCTGCAAAGGTCAGTGTTGGTACAGTACTAGCAACTTACTTCTATTCATCATATTTTAACAGCTGTGATTCTGTAGCTCTTACTCTAGTGATACATTGCCCATAGGGTACATAAAACGCCTCCTCAATGACATGAAAATACATTTCTACAGAAGTTATAGTGTGATGTGAGTTTCATTTCAGTCAAGAGTATGTTGTGTTTCTTATGAGAGAACAGGAAAGAGCACTGCAACACTCACTTCACAGTACATATGCTGTACTATCAGTGAGGAGAAATCAGAACTCTAAGAGGAAAAGTTATATGCTACTGGGAATCCAACTGGAATGCAAAAACCCCTTCTGCAGTTGAGCTTTGGCTGTTGGTCCTTCCCTTGTTAATTTGCCTCATTCCTTCTTTCCAGGGGGACAGGTAAGGAGAAAGCTGTGGACACATGACAGATGCGCATCTGGAAATAATTTTGTAAAAGTGAAATACCTTTAGGAGCTGAACAATACTGCATGCCACTGAGCTGTAACATCTAATTATCAGCAGAGGCACAAACTGTACTGAAATGGTCAGCTTTTGTATAATGCTGCTTTATGCAATGCCTCTGTTAAGATGTCCGCTTGTCAATTACTTAAAAGCTGATGGATGCCTCCATTCATCAGTCATCTGAAAGAAATATTCCTTTGGAAGCAAAGGATTAGTCTGGGGTTTTGAAAACACAATACTGAGGGTGGGGAGGGGACACAACAATTGTGCCTCTTTGTAGGAAACAGAACTCACACAGAAACTGACTTCTGGTTAGCTATCTGACTAACGCAGATAAAGATTCCATGTTTTGGTTCAGATGTTCCTTTCCATCCTTCCAACAATACTAAAAATCCCCCACCCCATCAGTCTTTGTTTGCATATTTCTTCTACCCTTTGGAGGATTGCTTTCCCTCCCCTCCTTCATTCTTTGTATGCTTCAGTTTCAAATAATCAGCCAAGTCAAAGATGCATTTGAAGCTTCTAGGAGGAAATATGTATAACATTATTTATTAAATAACTGTCAGTCAATCATGACTACACAAACAACATATCCCTAGACTGATAAGACAACCATTTTCTTATTTTCCTTTTCAAGTACAAGGAGTGAGAATTGCTTCTCTTCAAAGACCCTGAGCTAAAAAACGTGACAATGATCTGAACTTAGTGGTGGAGTAGTAGCAGAAATCAGTGGGAAACTCTTCTGAATAAAATAATTCTCTCTCACCACAGCTGTCTCTAACACCAACAAGCAGCAGCATTATCCTGCAGCAGCATCCTTTGATATAACCACATCCCTTTTCAAGCTCACCCTTTTGCTCCTTTACAATTTTTATTTTAAATTCAAAACATTCTGTAGCCTTCTATCCTCCTTAAAAAAAATCAATTGCTACCACTTAATTAAAAGGATTAAACATCTGACACGCTGGTCAATATAGTGAAGACCTCTTAAAACGTACAGTTATGAGGGCTAGAGTCCATTTATTTCTTTAATAGGGTTATTACTGTATTAGGTGTGTTTTAAGGCATGCATATATATTTAATGAAAATAGCAAAAGTCCTATTACCAACTACCAAAAAAATTAGTTCCATCTTACAGCCGTGTAACAGGATTGTTCAGCATGCATTTTATAGAAGGGACTGCTGTGACATAAGCAAATGTACTGGTACCTCTCAACCTGCCAAAGGACAAATGTGGGGCCCAATGTGTGATAATGACCCAATGTGTGTGTGGGGGAGGAGAATATATGTGAACACAAGTTAAAATGTTGTGGGGTTCTTCCTTTAGTGTAAATGATTAGCTTCAGTTTCAGCATTCTGCATTTCCAATATAAATAGTTTTAACATGAAACGTGAGGGGACTTGGGGACTAAATCGGTCAACATCCTTGGAAATGAAATGAACATTTGAGATGTAGAAATATACCTCTCTCAATATAAAAAAGTCTCTATTAAAAAAAACAAAAAAAAACAGATCCAAAATATATTGGTGTGACAGATCCCCTGACCTTCTCTCCTTGCCCTATTCCCCTCCTTTTTTATTGTACTTAAAGGATGAAAGGGGGGGGGGACTAAATTAACTCTCCTCCCCCATCCCAGGTTAGCAGAGTCAAAGACAAAAAACACACCATGAAGGTGATCTGAAATGAAATAATACCTAGGTCTTCGTATCTAAAACCTTAATAAAAAGCCCAGGACTTCATAAACATTTTTGAAAAAGGAAATCACCATTTATGGGACAGAAAGCTTGTTCAAACAACGTTATTTAATACTCAGTAACTTCAAAAGAAGGTGACAAGAAAAGACTGCTTCAGTCAGACCCAGATAAAAGTATATTATCAAAGCAGAAACACAGAATCTGGCCTCAGACCAAACTGGAACCTAGGATTAAGAGTAATTTAAATCCGATCAAATTGTTAAAATAGTCGTATTGGCAACATTTCCATGCTCCAAGAAAGGTTCTATGGGGAGCAAGCTGTGCTCTTCATTAGTTTGGGGGTGGGGGAAGGATTTAACTCCCTTGAACTCTAGCCTGCTTGCAGTGTACATTTGACACATTTCTGCTAAACTACCTAAAAATCCAGGGTATTTGCAGACGCTACTCTTTTGTAGAGCAGAGCTGTCACTACTTATCATGGGCTGCATGTTCTTCTTCAGCACAAAAAAGAAATGCAAAGGCATTCTTTATATTGAAACATATGCAAGGAAGCTGGAGAGCATTTTGTGATGCAGCCATTACTCCCTCTTTGTGACTGAAGGAGTAGGAGCCAGGACAATAAATATGGTACCAATACATTCCAGAGCTATATAATGTTACCAGAATCCCCTGGCCTTGTGAGCTCTACCACGTGCATGCAAATAATTCCACTCAGTGGAAACAGTGGAATCCAGGACAGATGCCCCCAATATTTCCTTAGATAAACGTCACATAGCGATTGCAATCTTTTTTTCTTCTTCTGAGGGCAATGGATTCCCAAGTAAACCCCTATCACCAGAATACATTTGTAGACATTATTTGGCCCTCTGCAATTAGCAAGGGGAATATTCCCCCCTGCCCTTTAGGTCCTCTTTAAGCTGCTGCAGCTACATGAATGGATCATAAACACCTTGAATCCAGCTGGGGGGAAATTTTCCCAACTCAGGAACTGAACAAGGCTCCTCCCGAGAGTCTGGGCATAAGGGACATGCCAAGGAATAACTGGATGCTACTACAGGGATTTTGTTAGCACTGCCACCCAGAGACAATTGGCTTGGCTGCCACAACTATGGCTGGGGGGCATTTCAGTCCCTAGTGCAGCCCCAAACTGGGAGAGCACACAGATGGCTTAAAGCCACTTTAGCTCTCACCCAGTGAGCTGAGAGTGTTGTGCTCTGCCTCCCTGAGGCACAACAACAAAAAAATATCCCACCATGCATGGCCAACACATAAGTCATTACAGCACTGGATGACATTAAGTTGTAGTGATATTTTTGACATATCAGCTATGGATTTTGAAGGCAATATATGACAAATTGCCCCCCAGCTGATTTATTTCATTCTCCCCGGACTATCTACACCTCCGTATCACTCTTCAGTGGAAATAACCATAATAGCTATTAACTTTGGAAAATCATGGGAGACGGGAGAGATTCCAGAAGACTGGAAAGGGGCAAATATAGTGCCCATCTATAAAAAGGGAAATAAAAACAACCCAGGAAACTACAGACCAGTTAGCTTAACTTCTGTCCCAGGGAAAATAATGGAGCAAGTAATTAAGGAAATCAACTGCAAACACTTGAAAGGTGATAGGGAATAGCCAGCATGGATTTGTAAAGAACAAATCATGTCAAACCAATCTGATAGCTTTCTTTGATAGGATAACGAGTCTTGTGGATAAGGGAGAAGCGGTGGATGTGGTATACCTAGACTTTAGTAAAGCATTTGATACGGTCTCACATGATATTCTTATTGATAAACTAGGCAAATACAACTTAGATGGGGCTACTATAAGGTGGGTATAACCGTACTCAGAGAGTAGTTATTAATGGTTCCCAATCCTGCTGGAAAGGTATAACAAATGGGGTTCCGCAGGGATCTGTTTTGGGACCAGCTCTGTTCAATATCTTCCTCAACGACTTAGATATTGGCATAGAAAGTACGCTGATTAAGTTTGCAGATGATACCAAACTGAGAGGGATTGCAACTGCTTTGGAGGACAGGGTCATAATTCAAAATGATCTGGATAAATTGGAGAAATGGTCTGAGTTAAACAGGATGAAGTTTAACAAAGACAAATGCAAAGTGCTCCACTTAGGAAGGAACAATCAGTTTCACACATACAGAATGGGAAGCTACTGTCTAGGAAGGAGTATGGCAGAAAGGGATCTAGGGGTTAGAGTGGACCACAAGCTAAATATGAGTCAACAGTGTGATGATGTTGCAAAAAAAAAAAAAAAAAAAAAAAAAGGAAGAAAACATGATTCTGGGATGCATTAACAGATGTGTTGTGAGCAAGACACAAGAAGTCATTCTTCCACTCTACTCTGCGCTGGTTAGGCCTCAACTGGAGTATTGTGTCCAGTTCTGGGCACCACATTTCAAGAAAGATGTGGAGAAATTGGAGAGGGTCCAGAGAAGAGCAACAAGAATGATTAAAGGTCTTGAGAACATGACCTATGAAGGAAGGCTGAAAGAATTGGGTTTGTTTAGTTTGGAAAAGAGAAGACAGAGGGACCATGATAGCAGTTTTCAGGTATCTAAAAGGGTGTCATAAGGAGGAGGGAGAAAACTTGTTCACCTTAGCCTCTAAGGATAGAACAAGAAGCAATGGGCTTAAACTGCAGCAAGGGAGGTTTAGGTTGGACATTAGGAAAAAGTTTCTAATTGTCAGGGTGGTTAAACACTGGGATAAACTGCCTAGGGAGGTTGTGGAATCTCCATCTCTGGAGCTATTTAAGAGTAGGTTAGATAAATGTCTATCCGGGATGGTCTAGACAGTATTGGGTCCTGCCATGAGGGCGGGGGACTGGACTCGATGACCTATCGAGGTCCCTTCCAGTCCTAGAATCTATGAACTTTGTACCTTTTATCTGAAGCACCTTTTAGGCAAAAATCACAAAGTCCTTTGCCAACAATTAATTATCAGAACACTCCAATGAGGGGAGATGAATATTTAGAGCTCATCAAAATCATACAAAACTCAGGAAAAAGTTGTATTGGCTTTTTTCCCCCCTGGTATTGGTTGAATTTACATGTTGATAAACATTTTTATGGCATTCTCTACTAAATAGGATTATTATTTCCATTTTACATATGGTGAAACTAAAGCATGTAAGAGGGCAAGTTGTTTGACCTAAGGTCGAGTCAAGGGCACTGCAAAAAAATAACTCTATGTCCTCTGCTATAAATGGGGTCAGCCCTTTGCAAGTTAACACAACCTGCTATGGATGTTATCTATTGGTAACCTCCACTTTCCCAATGGTTTCAATTTCTTATAACTTTGTAGTATTGGACTTTAAAGCCACAATTTTTGTAGATAAAGAAAAAAGGTGGGCAGAAAACAAATAAGGTGGACAAAGTTGCATAATAAATTATTTTATGATACAGTTCTACAAATTTATTACTTCCACGTATGTGATGTATAATATACATATTGCTAAAATCCAAGACAAGTTTAAATTACAATAAATGGAGAAATTAACAGAGAGAAACAGCTCAGCCTACAAGGGAAGGCAGCAGATTGGCCACTTAACCTGTAACAGGAAGTTGAATTTTCTTACAGCATCTTACCTTTTCTGTAAGCTACTCTTTTCAGAAGTGTGTATCAACTATAGCCAAAGTTTTGCCCTTGGGGTAAAACTTGGAGAGCACTATATTTCCAAACTTTTGTGAGATGTAATGAGAGAGAATGGAGTACAAATGTACAAGAGCATGGAGCTGCCCAGAGCTCAATGTGTGTAACACTTTGGAATGCACACTCTGTTCACATTGAAGCCCATGTAAATGGATAAAAGAACGGGTTGAGTGGCAGTTGCACATGTACATTATAATTTTCATCGGGGGAAACAACATAGGCAGCTTCTAATACTGCTGGGCAAATGTAAACTAATCAAAGTATCAAATAAGTAAGAAAGACTCTGTGAAACAGAAAAACACACTGTTTTAACCGCAGAAACACACCCAATTTATGGGAAGGGACTTGGAGAGAGGTAGTTTTCTTATGCATCTAATGTTCACGCATGAGGATTTGTGCAACAGTAGAATTATAAGGTCTAAAGCCCATGGCAGGCTGGGTTTATCTAGCAGAATATGTGATTAGGATGGCACATAGCAGAGCATATTAGCAAATAACAAATCAGAGACAACTCCAATCCCCAAGCCGTTGAGAACAGAACATGTTTGAATGTTAGTTAAAAGGAGATCTCACTAACTTGTGCAGTGTACAGAGTTTGAAGGCACTGATTGAGAAGAGAAGTGCTTTGTGCAGGGGTTCATTGAGAGGAAAAGCTAAACAAGATAAAGACTAACATCCTGATTCATCAAAGCTTGCTTAACAATTCAGGCCTTAGAGCTTAATAGTTCATAAACAATGAATAATGGGGCAAATCCTGAGAAGCGCTGAGCACCTGCAGTTTCCATTTAAGGCCATGGGTGATGCAAGTACTTGGCCCCCTTTCAAGATGTATCCTAACAACAAATTATGAAATTTAGACATGGCAAAAATCACTTTGACGGATCAGTGTTTTGTGGGTCCAGTGCATAAGTCAGCTATCTAGTGGCAAGTGGGTGTTATTTTAATATTCCCATGCACGCAAAAGTTTAATACACCATGAAGAAAAATTTATATGGGATGAATGATGTCTAAGTTTCAATGAATGCAAGATGAGAAATGTGCTAATACATCGGCAATACATAGCATAATTAAGTAGTAATCACCATTTTCTTCTCCTCAATTTTCCTCTCTTAGTTTTCTTCCAGTATTGCTCAGCATTCCTTTAAGCACATTCTTAATGGTTCCATCTTTTTATTCCCCCCTTTTGGTGGTAAATCTCAAGACTCTATCATTATTCGCCTCCTGTAAAGTTAAGTGTTAAACTGTACTCTGGGTCAAAGAATTAAAAGCCCTAGGGAAGTACTTGTTGGGTCAAAGTATTTCAAGGCACCTTATGGAGGTGAAAGCAATAGAACTTGCAAAGTGTGCAGGTGAATAAATGTGGAGCAAATTCTGCCAGTGAATTAGCTGTCTGGGGCAAGATGATTACCTGCAGAGGTTCTTGTTTCTTAAAAACCTTAAGAACTTAAATGCAAAGAAGTTTAACATTAATTTAATTTTAAAAATTTAGCTCTCAAAGGCATGTTTCTAATAGGGATACTCATGTTTACTAATTAAAAGTTTACTTTCCATGAATATTCTCCAAATTTCATGCTTTTTGCAAACATCTGCCAGCAACTCATTCACTAGAACATCTGTGGATGGTGAGCACATAAGGAATGCAAACTATATAAGCCAGTTCAATTTGAAATTCAAATGAATATTTATGGAAAATGTAATGCTGAAAATAATGCTGAATTTGCCCAGCTCTACTAAAGAGTCAGGTAATTCTAAAGTTGCTCTGACAATGGTGCATGAGAGAGACATTTCCTGTTCTTTTTTACATATAAACCATTTAATATATCACTGTTCCTATATTTTTCATGGCAATACTAAGATGTGCAATGTGACCAAGTTAGGGCTGCTTGGGCAACTTCAACTTTTAAAAAATTTCTTCATTTATGGGCTTGATTTTACAACCAAAACAGTTTAATTATAAGAGTAGTCAATACCGAATCACCATATTTATTGGTAGAGAGTCATTATTATGTTTAAATTTGTTCTTGTATTATAGTAGTACCTAGAGTCAGCAACTGAGATGAGAACCCAATTGTGCTTGGGGTTGTACATACGTCTAGAAAGAGAGTCCCTGATCATTAAGTCTTACAACCTAGAAGGACAAGTTAAACAAATGTGGGAGAAGGGAAATATTAATGAACCCATCGTACAAATGGGGATCTGAGGCACAGAAGTTTGGGACTAGGTTTTCAAAAGAGCTCAAGGCCAGCTATTTGAGGGCCCAGCATCTGCAAGCGGGGGCTGATTTTCAAAAATCAGCTCAATATCCATTAGCTCCCACTGTTAAAAATGCGGCCAGATTTTCAGTAGATTTCATAACCCAATGCGATTGAAAAGTCTGTCAACTTATTTGATGCCTAATTAGGAGTCGAGAACCTTTGAAACTCTAGCCACAACTGTGGATACTATCCACTTTTTAAAATCTTTCCATAATTGACTCACCCAGGAAGTCCCTGGCAGACCTAGGAACTGAAATTAGATCTCATGAGTTGCAGTCCAGTGTCTAATTTTGAAAATAATCCTTTTCATCCATTGTGAATAATTAATTTTATTTTTTTGGACAAAAATTAGGGGTGTAGGACAACCACATGCTCACAAACTGGTCTCGCAGGATGCATAATCCAGAAATGGGAGAGCAAAAAATTTAAAAAAGCAAAGTTACTTCAGCATTTTTTAATCTATGTACCACATTTTTATTTTGGATTCAATTTGCCTTCATAAGAATGGGGATAGGGGAGTACTATATCTTGTTTGTTTGTTCCCCCTAAGAGATGTGCTAAATGGCAAGGAAATATAGAACACACTGGAGAGCTTGGACACCTCTAATTCATCACCCTGGTGTACACTAAATCTATTCCACAAACGGGTTTATTTCTTTTATCAAACAAGATTTCGCCTAATAAATGGCCTGGATATAAAATGGTGAGTGTGTAGTGAGTGATGTTACTGGGGGTGTTACTCATCACAGTGATGAAAAATCCAAGAGAAGCAGCACTTATTTATAAAGTGCTTTGTAGAGAAATTGTTGTTGTTTTTTTTTAAACCACATACTGTATTTTAAAATTCGCAAGTGAAAGTAGTGTTACCAGAGAGATGGACTTAACTTTTTTTTCACCCAAGCATGTTGTGGAACCTACCCTACATTGCTCTATTGGAGTACCCCAGATTTGCCATGCCACCCCCCTGCTCTTTGCTGACATTCTCTAGTCCTGTGGGCAGGCAGGGATTGCTAATCATGCTACGTTGTTTGAAAGGTTAGCAATGTAAATAAATTGCTCTAAATACCATCACTCAGTCCCACTTGTTTTGCGAGTCTGACCCGAGAACAGCCATCGCTCAAAGTTTTAGTCAGATATTGTTAAAATACCAGTTTGCAACTAGTGTAGACAAAGACAGTTGTGTTTAAAAAATGTGTTAGCTAGTCATGGTGATCTCTAGCTCAAGGGTGTCAAACGTACAGCTGGTGGGCTGGATCCAGCCAACATGATGTATTTATATTGCCCATGTGACATATTAATGATAAAAGATATAGAAAGCATAATTTATGAGGAAAGGTTTAAAAAACTCTGTTTGATCTTGATAAAAAAAAAAGATTGCAAGGGGACCTGATAAGTCTTCAAATATGTTAAGGGCTGTTATAAAGAGGACTATGATCAATTGTTCTCCATGTGCACTGAAGGTAGTAATGGGCTTAATCTGTAGCAAGGGAGATTTAGATTAGATAGCACATATAGATGGGGAGAGGCAACCTAAGGATAGTTAGGCACTGAAATAAATTTCCCAGGGAGGGTGTGGAATCGCCCTCTGTCATAACTATGAAGGGAAGGGTAACAGCTCTCTGTGTACAGAGACTCCAAATCCTTTTACCTGTAAAGGGTTAAGAAGCTCGGGTAACCTGGCTGACACCTGACCCAAGGACCAATAAGGAGACAAGATACTTTCAAATCTTGGGGGGGGAAAGGCTTTTGTGTGTGCTCTTTGTTTGAAAGGGGGGTTCGCTCTTGGGACTGAGAGGGACCAGACATCAATCCAGGTTCTCCCCATCTTTCTAAACAAGTCTCTCCTATTTCAAACTAGTAAGTAAAAAGACAGCAAGGCGTCTTAGATTTACTTTGTTTTCTCAACTTGTAAATGTACCTTTTTACCAGAGTGTGTATCTTTGTTTGCTGTACTTTGAACCTAAGACAGAGGGGGGTCCTCTGAGCTCTTTAAGTTTGATTACCCTGTAAAGTTATTCTCCATACTGATTTTACAGAGATGATTTTTACCTTTTTCTTTAATTAAAAGCCTTCTTTTTTAAGAACCAGATTGATTTCTCCTTGTTTTAAGATCCAAGGGGGTTTGGATCTGTATTCACCAGGAGTTGGTGAAAGGAGGGTGGAAGGAAGGAGGGGGGATGGTTAATTTCTCCTTGTTTTAAGATCCAAGGGGGTTTGGATCTGTGTTCACCAGGGAATTGGTGAAAGGTTTCTCAAGGCTTCCCAGGGAGGGAATTCTTGTGATGGTGGCAGCGGACCAAAGCTAAGCTGGTAGATAAGCTTAGAAGTTTTTATGCAGGCCCCTACATTTGAACCCTAAAGTTCAAAGTGGGGATACAGCCTTGACACCCTCACAGGAGGTTTATACATAACATGACATGTTAGACTGACATGGATTGTCAATGCATACGTGATCTGCCTCAGAGTGGGGGTGGACTAGATGAGCTCTCGAGGCTCCTTCCAGCTCTTCATTTCTATTATCAAGATTACACAAGATCTGTTTGTTGTTCTTAAGCTTCTAGCTCTCACTGCTGCAAAGATAATGTTCTAAGCATGAACTGAGTGTGAACCGATAGGTCCGCCTGAGTCTGTTGACAGTCTGAAACAATGACTCAGAAGTATGAACTCCCCAGGCCCGATTAATTTCGCTGGAGTATCAGCACTGTAGCCCAATGACAACACTTCAGCGTCAACAACATTAACATTCCACTACTGATTATTTTAGCAGATGAAACAGGAAAGGTGAGGCCTTGAGGGGTTGCAATTAATTACTCATGTCATGCCAGGCTACACTAACACCTGGAGGAAGATCCCATTTCTTGGAGGATAGAATTAGGGAGGTAAACAGAGCATCAGGTTGAAACATTTTTGCTAAATATGATAGGTAAAGAGGTCAGTAGGCTAAGACAAAAGAATGTCTGAGCCAGCTAAGATAAAAGGGAGAACACCCAGGGAACCATTTACTATGAATAAGAACAATGGACAAGATAGGTTAGGACTGTAGAGAGGAGGAAAGGAGTAGGTAAAGTGCATACAATGCATAGACATAGCATTCTGCACAAGGATTGGGTTCTGTCAAGTAACTAATCCAATCCAAAAATGTGTGATGTAACACAGTAAATGCAATGAGATGTGTAAAAGTATATAAAGGAAACTGTTTCTGTGTAGCTTTGGAGCTGTGATATACCCTGCATCTACCTCCCCAATGTTTGAATCTGATCCATTTAGCATCACTTTGCTGTATGCCAAATAAAGATACCGGAGTGACAAACTCTGGAGTTTAACTGAGTATTTTGGATCCCAGAGAACTGGAGGAGGTGTTCTCCCAGGATTGGACAAGGTGTTCTGGATAAGCTGAGTGGAAAAGATCTCTTACAGAATCCCAGCAATGAGGAGCTGGGTCAGGGAAGAAAATGCAGAAGGAAGAACAGAGGAGACCAAGAAATAGAAAAAAAAAAAGACTGGGACGGAAGAGGAGAGACAAGGCACAAGTAATGGTGATCTGAAGGGGAGCAGATTTTACTCAACAAGCGGTACTGAATGTAACACTAAAGTACTGAATAAATAATAAATAAAAGGTAAGATACTAAGTAGAGGCTGCATTCTCCCCTGGATCTTTGTATAAACCTCCCACTAACATAAGCAAGAGCTCCGCGATGGGCTGAGGGGAATGCAAATTCCTGATTTTATATCCTGACCAATAGACCATAATTAAACATGGAATCCAGCCCTCTCCTCCAAATGAGAGTTTTATACCCCTGCCTTAGGGCAACATAGTAGTCCATCACTAGGGAACCCACAGCCAACAAACGGGGTTTTAAAACTTGACTGTCCTTGCTTCTACTAGGTGTGAAGTAAAATTTAACAACATGATGAGTAAAATAGGCAAGTAAAAAAAAAAAAAAATCTTTTGATGCTTCATCATGAAGTCTCAAAAATTCATTTCAGTTAAGCATCCAAAGCTGCCCTAAAATTGGCTTAGTCAGCACAGGAGGAACCTCTAGTGATTTAATGTCACCATAGCAACTCCTGGACCACCCCTGAAGGCAGAAAAGGTCATGGCCAAGGTAAAATGAGGCATCCCTTTATCCCAATAATCCTGGGTGCTGAACAGCCAGTTGGGGTCACAAGTTGGAACTGGCTGCTCTAACTTGTACTGAGCGATCAGTGTAGTGCAGACTAGTTACGAGGATGACGCAAGGCCACCTGTACTGATCCTCCTCCTGAGCTGTGTAAGCATTCAGTGGCCAAAGGTAAGGGCTGGGTTTTAGATGTTTTGATAAAAGCTTCCTACCATTACTAACATCAGAGCAGCTCCACCTTGATAACAATGGTGAGAGCAATAGAATAGAAAAAACTCCCATGAGCACTGAGGGTTTTAACAGTAGATTGTCTAGCCCTGTTCACAGCAGATCTAAGTAAGATGGCTCCTCTAACTACAGGAGCTTGTCTATACCTGACCCACCAATGATGGATCTGCACCAGCATTAGCAACGGTAATTTTTTGCTAACCCCCCCTATTTATAGACAAGGTCACGATGCAAATTTGGTCTGCAAAGAATGGAAACAATCATACAGTACTTGGAATATCTTTAATTCAAGAATCTCAAAACAGCTTTGTGATCCTAATTGAATTAAGTCTTACAACATCTCTGTAGGGTAGGTAAGGGATATACAAAGATCATTTCACTCACCACCCACACAGAACAGCTGTCAAGTACTGAATAGCAACACTGCTTAGGTAAAACACTGCAACAAAAAAGCAGTTTAAGGCAAGAAGCAATGAAGGAGAAAGTCAGACTGAAATTAGCTGAACTGCAGTTTTTCCAGATACCAAGGTTATCACTAGAGTTGGTCAGAAAATAAAAGACTGTATGTGAAAATATTTGGGAATGATTTTTTGTTTATTTTTGTTTTTTCCAGTCAAATCCTTCTTGCTATGGAAACTATTACTAGTACTCTTCCAAAAGGTGTCATGGGATCTTTCATGACTTCAAGTGGCCAGGATCCTGGATTTACATTGCTAGAGAAGAATGGCACATCTAGCAGTACAGTACTCATTACAACCCTGTTTGGGCATTGGTCAGTAATGAGGGAAGAGTGCCACCTACTGACTCAACATTATCCTACTCTCCTTAAAATCAATTGCTACCCTTCCAAAGATATCACCATTATATTTTCTTCCAAGACTTCCATTCAAATACCAACCAAGTTGATCACACAAAATATTGTGTTACCTCAGTGCCCATTCAGGACCCCACAGTACTGGTCTTTTAGTCTGTGAGATTTGATGGGAACAGAACAAAAGGTAAGAGGAAATGAAAGCAGTGCTCAACACCATTGCTCTGGAGCGGTCAACCAAACAGCATTTTATTCCTCCTCTCACATGTGCACCAGAGATGGATCACTGAAAATAATTATCCTGGGCCTGCCAGCACCTCTCTTTACATAACAGCCCTGGGGCGGCAAAAAAGCCAGAGCCGGCCCTGTTCCTTACCCTTGCATACCCTGCACATTGCAAAGACTGGGACCATGCCTGGCTCTCATGCTCTCTCCCAAGAGTGCACATCACCCACAAGAAGAGAAGCTGGGCCATGGCCTCTCCCTCTCCAGTGCCTCCACTGACCTCATGGGGTATTGGCTTGTGCCATGCTAAAGGGTGGTATAGCCTGTGGAAACCTACCTGTAAATATTGAGACAGTGCTTCAAAGAGGCATAGTCCTACAACAAGCTCCCCCTGTGGTGCAACTCCCTGAAGTAGAGCTGTGCCTTGAAGACACCCACTAAGCCTTGGAATAGAAAAAGATAATATTAGGCAGACACCCATATTTTGATTGGTTTAATGGCAATCTACATTAACTGCCTGTAATTCTATTGCCAGGTGGTTAATAGCAGCAAGAAGAGCCAGGTTGAATACTGACAAACAACTAAACTGGCTTGAGTCCCAGCAAGAGACCTGTGAAAACTAAATATACCCTCCCTGGATTCACATGTACAGGCAAACCTTCCCTACTTGCTAGCACCTGAAGACAGTGTACAAACAGGTACATCTTAATTAGGGGAAAGGGAACACAGACAAACTTGGTGAAACACAGGTAACAATTAGGGCTGTCAAGCGACTAAAAAAATTAATCGCAATTAATCTCATGATTAAAAAATTTAATTGCGCTGTTAAACAACAATAGAATACTATTTACATAAAATGTTTGGATGTTTTCCACATTTTCAAATATATTGATTTCAATTACAAAACAGAATACAAAGTTTAGAGTGCTCGCTTTTTTAAAAAAAAAATATTTTCACTGTAAAAATAGTATTTTCAATTCACTTAATACAAGTACCATAGTGCAATCTCTTTTTTTCATGAAAGCTGAACTTACAAATGTAGAATGTACAAGAAAAAAAAAACCTGCATTCAAAAATAAAATAAATCTAAAACTTTAGAGCCTACAAATCCATTCAGTCCTACTTCTTGTTCAGCCAATTGCTCAGACAAAAAAGTCTCTTTACATTTGCAGGAAATAATGTTGCCTGCTTCTTGTTTACAATGTCACCTGAAAGTGAGAACAGGCATTCTCATGGCACTGTTGTAGCCGGCGTTGCAAGATATTTACGTGCCAGATGTGATAAAGATTCATATGTCCCTTCATGCTTCAACCACCACTCCAGAGGACATGCATCCATGCTGATGATGGGTTCTGCTTGATAATGATACAAAGCAGGGCAGACCAAAGCACGTTCATTTTCATCATATGAGTCAGATGCCACCAGCAGAAGGTTGATTTTCTTTTTTGGTGGTTCGGGTTCTGTAGTTTCCGCATTGGAGTGTTTCTCTTTTAAAACTTCTGAAAATATGCTCCACACCCCATCCTGATCAGATTTTGGATGGCTCTTCAGATTCTTAAACCTTGGGTTGAGTGTTGCAGCTATCTTTAGAAATCTCACATTGGTAGCTTCTTGCATTTTGTCAAATCTGCAGTTAAAGTGTTCTTAAAATGAACAACATGTGCTGGGTCATCATCCAAGACTGCTATAACATGAAATATATGGCAGAATGTAGGTAAAACAGGGAGCAGGAGACAGGCAATTCTCCCCCAAGGAGTTCAGTCACAAATGTAATTAATGCATTTTTTTTAAACAAGTGTCATCAGCATGGAAACCTGTCCTCTGGAATGGTGGCCAAAGCTGAAGGGGCATACGAATGTTTAGCATATCTGGCATGTAAATACCTTGCAATGCCGGCTACAAAAGTCCTATGCGAACGCCTGCTCTCACTTGCAGGTGACATTGTAAATAAGAAGCCAGCAGCATTATCTCCCATAAATGTAAACAAACTTGTTTCTCTTAGTAATTGGCTGAACAAGAAATGGGACTGAGTGGACTTGTAGGCTCTAAAGTTTTACATTGTTTTGTTTCTGAGTGCAGTTATGTAACAAAAAACAATCTACATTTGTAAATTGTGCTTTCACAATAAAGAGATTGCACTACGATACTTGTATGAGGTGAATTGAAAAATACTATTTCTTTTATCATTTTTACAATGCAAATATTTATAATAAAAATAATATAAAGTGAATACTGTACACTTTGTATTCTGTGTTGTAATTGAAATCAATATATTTGAAAATGTAGAAAAACATCCAAAATATTTAATAAGTTTCAATTGGTATTCTATTGCTTAATAGTGAGTTAACTGTGATTAATCGACAGCCCTAGTAACAATCCCTAGGTTGTACTATAAAGTTTGGCACTTGACGGACTCATTGCCTACTGGTTCGGGAGCTATTCCTTCTTAATGTGTAGTGGAGTTGGTAGGGGAGCCTGGACCCCACTATTCCATTGGGCTCTGCCCCAGGGCCCTATGAGGGCTAATAAAGGTCAGGGACCTGAGAGTGACTTAAAGTTGTCCTCCCTGGGCCACTTCATATCCCCCACTCTATGGTCCAAGCTTTGCAGTCTGTAACCAAAGGTAATGAAGAAAACTGCAGCCTTAGTCTATCCGGGCCAGCAGGTAGGCTTCTCTCTTCCTAGAGAAGCTGCTGCCATGTTCCTTCTCAAGAGCTCCCAGGGTAGGTCCGTCTCCCTGCCTTGTCATCCCCCTTCTGACCTGTCTGGCTTCCTTTTAAGCCCCTTCTCCATTTAAAGCATGCTCTGCAGGTATGGCTGGATGGGCCCAGAGTTGTTCTTTAACCCCTTCACTTGCAGTGTGTGGTTCATACACCCTGTCACATATACCACCACTTCCATTCACCAAACCCCATAGTTTGGATCAGCACGTTGCAGTAGTCCCAGTGTCTCAATGCAGGTCTGTCTTTAGTTCCAACAAAGCCCCACCCACTGCCAAACACAGCTTAGTGATTCAATTTTATCTGGGTAGGCAGGTCCTCACCAGAATCCATTCACCTTTGCTGCTGTCTCTGTGCCATCACTTGCTATGAAGTCCCAGTGAACGGGACCCAAGAATTCATAGGGCTCTTGAGCAGAGTCCTGGCGGCTTGGAAATGGGTCATTTGACACAAGGTAAGAGCACTGAATTCTATCTTTGGCATCATCTGGATCTGGACACTGTTGGATGTGCTCATCTCTATTTGTAGGGTTTCCTAGTTTATGGTAGCTGTAGATAATTGTTACATCAAGTGTTATGAGCAAGGTCTGAGATCTGTGATGAACACAGTATAAGAATATGTACAGAATAGAGTAATAAACCAAAACAGAAACTTATGGTCCCCTCCCCATCTCTTACTCTAAACTAAAAAAATCCCTCCAAAGTGCAGCCTGAGATCAAGCCTCTGAAGAATAACCCTTCACACAGAGTAGGAAAATCTCACTTTCAGTTCTGAGTGAGCTAATTGTAAAGGATTAAAGTGGAATACTTATGCCCCTCTGCAAACAGCTCTGCCTTTCCCTGCCCATTCTCCTTCCTACATGCAAACAAAAACAGATTGCCACACCAACCCAGCATTCCCTTTCCCCACTCTGAATTCAAACAGCTGGCCCACTCACTGCTAGGATAACCATCCCCAACCTGGCCACCAGCATCCCACAGTCCACTGAACCTAAGCTCCTTTCAAGGGTCTGCTTGGTGCTCCATGCTAATTGTTTGAGTTTGGACTGAAGAACATAGCATTACCTGACTTCTCTTTGCTGTTTCCCAGCTCAGAGGAGGGCAATTGAGGACAGTCACTAGCTAAGTACCCTCTATGAAGCGCAGCACAGGCACTCAGGGCTCCGGTGGGGAGAGATTCCTCTCCCACTCCCCGGCCCCAACCCAGACCTGCCCCTCCCTGAGCCCCAACCTAACCTGGCCCGGACTTGCCGCGGTCATAGGAGAGGTGCTTATCCCGCAGCCCCAGCCCAAGTGCTGCTGCGGGGAGACCTCTCTCCCTGCTGTAGCCCCAGGGCAGTCTGTACCCCCAAACCCCTCATCCTCAGCCCCACCCCAGAGCCCGCACCCCCCCACACCCCAACCTTCTGCCCCAGCCCTCAGCCTCCTCCCACACTCTGAACCCCTCAGCCCCACCACATGATTTTTGTTATGTGCACCAATATGGAGAGGATGCATCACACATCACCTCCATATTGGTGCACATGATAAAATTCATTCGGCACATGGGTGGTAAAAATTAGAGGGAACACTAGTCACTAGATGCAAATTAGTCATGCTGGAAACATAAAATGGGTGGGTGGAGTAGACAGGAATAGATTAAGGCAATCTGGGGCTTTAAGCACATCGTGACAAGGAGTTTCTGTTGTTCCACTCCTGTACTCTGTGCTATGGTCCCATTGACGTGCTGTCCATCCCCAACCCCACTTGGAATGGCTGTTGCAGAGGGCTATCCCAAACATGGCTAATGACTGGTTCCCTGCAGCCACCCAGACACCTAAGAAAATATCTAGTTTCCAAGGGAAATGAAACAATTATATTACACAAGAAACAACACACAATGCCTTGTCTTGTTTAGTCTACACTACAGAGACTATACAGGCATATCCGTGATGGCAGTGCTATCATGACATTACCCCATGATGTAAAGTCAAACGACACTGACAGAATGGTTTATTATTGTTTTTTGGTCCATCACTTCCCCAAACTAAAGTTAGCTATGGTGACTGAAGTATTCCTGCTTTGACACCTTTGCCTCCACACTGGGGGATAGAGCAGCATTGCTAAGTCAGTTAGAGATGCAGTTTTTTCACAACCCTGACTGATGTAATTATGTCAGCTTAACTTTTAAGTTTTGCCCAAGCCTACAGTAGCAAGCAATTTTAATGCTGTGAATGCTCTTAGCAATGGTGAAGCTATTTGCATTATTTCCCCCTGATTTAAGTGGAGGAAGATTGTTAAGATATAGCCTCACATGAGAAAGAGCTGCAGGGTCAAAGAGTGTGTGCTTTTCAAAGGCAATACTGTTAAGTAGTTAATTTATTTTAAAAGGAATATCAAAATCTAAATTATATTAAAGAAAAAAAGTGAATTAAAACCATTATCTGAATTTTCAGAAAATTTTAAATTATTAAATTAACAACAACAAAGCAAACAAAGCATTCTTCTGTACTCCTAGAAACCCAGCACAGGGCATTTTTTGCAAGGGAAACTGAATAGAAAAGTGAAATTATAGCCCGAAAGTGAAACCCGACAGCCTAGCGTCATTGTTTAAACTGTGCAAATGGAAAACAAACAAACACTGAAAACTAAACTATTTAAAAAAATTGTTAATCATTTAAAAAGATGTGAGTTTGCAGTTAAATGTGTATTTTTTTAAGTTCTCATTTGTAATAACCCCTTATAAAAACATCAAATAAGATATCTCCTTACAAGTTTTGTCCTTTTCAGTTTGGCAGACAGTTTGCGATTTAAAAAAAAAAAAAAATAAAAAAAAATCCTGTTTTCAATGGAGCTAAAATTAGCACAACTCTTTGCATTTAACAAACTACTTCCTCTTAGATAGCTCCTTGACTTGGTCTCAGAGGAATTTTACCATGTTAATTAAATGACTGGTGATTATCACACCAAAATATCTTCAGTTTTGCACCCTCAGTAGAAGTGTTGCTTTGATGTCAGTACAGAGCTGGGAATAGCATTCCTGAGTTAACTGTTATTGCAGGATCAGGAAAGTGACAAAAGGGATATTTTCCCCCTATTCATTCAAAACTAGTATAACCCAAGACTGCTCATTAGATTAGTGCTTGAGCACCACGGCAAGACATGGACAATATTAATTTCTAGGCACTATCGGAATTGTGGTTCTGTAGAAAACACTGACACTATATGTAATATATTACCTAGAGTTTACTCCTACCCTTTGTTGATAGAATCAGACTCAAACTTTAAGGCCAAAAGGGACCATAGTGATCATCTAGTCTGATCTCCTGCACATCGCAGACCCACAGAACTTACCCGCCCACTCCCATAATAGACCCATAAACTCTGACTGAGTTACTGAAGTCCCCAGATCATGATTTAAAGTTTTCAGAGAATCCATCATTTACTCTAGTTTAAACCTGCAAGTGATCTGTGACCCATGCTGCAGAGGAAGGCAAAAAAAAACCCCATGGTCTCTGCCAACCTGACCTGGTGGAAAATTACTTCCCGACTCCCAATATGTTGATCCATTAGACTCTGAGCATGTGGGTGAAACCAACCAGCCAGACCACCTGGGAAAGAGTTCACAATATTAACTCAGAACCATCCCCATCTACTGTCCTATATCCAGCCATTGCATAAGGGTTTGCCTAAAGTGGGGGAGGGAGAAAGAATCTCGTGTTTGATTTTTATGAAAAAGTGAAGTATCCAAGAAAAAAAATCCATGTTTTCCCTTAGCAGACATGTCAAAATCATGGGATGCTACCAGTTGCAAATATTGTCTTTTAGCTTTAAAAATGATACAGGTGTTTTAGTATTCTTATGCATGCAGATTAGTCTTTGTATTAATTAATGTTTTAGAGGTCTCTCGCATCAATAGGGGTGGAGGAAAGAGTGAAAAGAGGCACCATGTTGTATGCATCAGAAAAGGTATGCCCCATATATTTCCTATTAGTATTTCATTGCCTGATTTGGACATGACTGGTCCACTCATGAACATAGCTATTATTTTTGTATAGGTTTATCTCCAGTCTTTACTACAATCTCATTAGCTTACAAGAAACCTACAGTAGATTCTACATTGTTCAGCAAAATAATGCAGGTATTTTTGGTCACATCCTGCAGTGATATTCCTGGGAGGTTTCCCTGAGTAATGAGTACATCAGAACTACCAGGCTGGGCAATCTGAGCACAAATACTTTATATAAAATATATTTGTAAAGAATCATTTGTAAATATCATCTTGAATTTTAGTAGGGATGGATGGAAGAACAGAACTTTCACCTAAAATTTAAACTGATTCCAAACTATTGGTTTTAGGTTAATTATTTCTCATTTTCACATGCCACTGCAGTACTTGGGCCAGTTGGTATAAATTCTCAGTTGGTATAAATCTGTGTAGCTCCATTGGAGTCAATGGAGCTATGTTCAGATATACCAGCTAAGGCTCTGTTCTGGGCCTGAATCCATTTAGATCAGTACCATAAAATATCAAAAGAAAAAGAAAAACTATCCCATTTCTAATCTGTGTGGGTTCTTGTGCTGCCCTCACCACCATTAGTCACTTCAATTCACTTGTCAACTCCTTTTCCAGTTTACATAGGCTTAGAGGTACCCATGATTTTTCACCACTCCTTCCAATCCATGGTACGGGTTCATAGGTCTCAAAGTTCTAGTCATTTTCTCTATGGACTTCTCTTGACAGAGTCTTTCCATCATATCATCAGTCTTCTATGTCCTTTTCTCCCATACTTTCTGTGCTGGTCATTGTTCTTCCATTCTTATCATATGATCAACTGATCTCTAATATGCACCCTCCAGCCTATCTATTACTGAAAGTCCCAAGTTCATATTCCCCCTAACAGATTTCATGCACATTTGTCTACCCTCTGCTTGCCTGCCATTCTCCTGAGTATATTATTTTCAACTACCTTTATCTTTTTCTTCTTCCATCTCTGTAAGATCCACTTTCCAAACCATAGAGCAGGCAGGGACAAACACAGGCAGAATACACTTTTCCTTTTATTACTTAATTTCTGGTCCCACTCTACTTCTGCCACCTTTTCCACTGCCACCCATGCACATGAGGTCTTCTTTTTAATTCTCCAGATCTCTCTACAATGGTAGTAAATATACTTCCCAAGTACACAAATTCATTCTTCTGATTCAGCTTCTCTTCAATCAACAGCTCTTCTTCCTTACTGGCATAATGTCAAGGGTTTTTGGGGTTTACCTTTGAACCATGCTTTTCAAAAGACGTCCACTCTGATACTCTCACATGATTGGGATGTGAGAAATCGTGCCTACTGGTCAGAGTAGGAGTCAGACCTAATGGTTAGAACAGGAGTTGGTAGCCAGGAAGCCTAGGGTCAGAGCCAAGAGTCAGAACCAAGATACCTGGAGTGAGGCAAGGCAGGTGTAGCAGGCGCTATTGCAGCTGTGGGCAAATGCTTTGAGCTTTCACTGAACGACTGTACCTGTTGGGCTTAACAGCCAGTCTGCTGACTCTTCCAACCAATCAGGTGGGGTAGCCTTTCAGGCAGCCTACTATAACTCAGATGCACTTGTTAGGTTGCCCGGAGACTGGCTGTGCCACATTTACCAGTTCCTCTTTGCTGTCAGACAAAAAGGACCAGATCATGTTCAGCTGGTTCAGTATATATTAGTTTTCTCTGGGTCTCCACAAGCTCAGTTCTCCTACTAATTAACTCCATAACTAGGATGAAGAGAAGTGGACTCAGCATATTGCCTTGTCTCAATCCCATCGTCACCTCAAAACTCTCTCAAATTCCAGGTATTGTTACCATGTTAACGCTTGACCCTTGACACAGCTCCTCTATCAACTGCACTTCTTGCAGTCCTACTCCCATCCCTCTCAATACTCCAAACACCAGCTCCCATAGAACCAAGTCATATGACTTCAATATCAATAATTGCTACATGGTAGGTATGCCGTCCATTTATCATTTTTTCAAACATCTGTCTCATTGCAAATTATTGTGTGTATAGTAAACCTTTCCTTCCTAAAGCCATATTGCTCCTCTCCTTTATTTTCCTCTACCTCACACCTAAAGCTAGCCTCTAAAAAACTCTCTCAAACCTTGAGAGGCTGTCTTAACAGGGTGAAGCTCTGAAACGTTTGGATCATTTGCATCACCCTTGCCCTTCCAAAGATGCACAACCAATCCCATTCATCAGTCATCTGGCATCCTACTTTGATCTCAGCAAACACATGGTAGTGTGCATGCAATCATAGTAATCCATGTATTTTAAAATCAGCTAAATGTAAATGTGTACATCTAGAAAAAAGAATGTAGGCATACTTACAGGACGGGGGACTCTATCCTGGGAAGCAGTAACTCTGAAAAAGATTTTGGGATTGTGATGGATAATCAGCTGAACACGAGCTTCCAGTGTGATGCTATGGCCAAAAGAGCTAATACAATCCTGGGATGAATAAACAAACAAGCGTAAGGGGCTTTTATTGGTTGCCATTCCCTTAAGGGAAGCTAATCATCAACAGGAGCCCTTACCCTCTCTCTCTCTCTGTTTTGGCCACAGGTGGTTTCAACAACCGGGGTTCCTAGCTGCTACCTGGTGGTGCCTCTCGCCTCACTTTCTAAGGTTGTCAGGAACCCTACCTTACCTCCTTATGTGGTTTCAACTATCATCAACCTAATAATTATCCATCTGACTAGCCTCATACATCTACTCTAACACCTCTGTAATGGATGAACCAGCAATCATAACCCACTTTATTTACAAGTGGAAATACAGAGGAAGCACATTGTTGGTTCATCTATTGATTGTGTATTAATTATATTGCTAAATTAATTTTCAATTAACACTGAGATTTGGTAGATTCTAGTCGTAAGATCAGGCTTAGTATTATTAGAATTACTGTTCGGTTGGGTACCCAAATGTGCAGATTAACACTCAAACTTAATAAAATAAAATACAGAAGGATTTTTCCTAACATGGTTAGCAAAGTTACAAACACTCCATCCCAGTAAGATAGAGATAACACAGAATGAGCATATGGGCATCCATATACTCACACCATCCCGTGTAGAACAACCTGAAGTGTTAGTCATTGTCTTCTGACTCATCATCATTTTCCTCGTCACCACCAACAGCGGTCATCATCTTGACATCTCCCAAGCACACAGGCTGGGAGACAACTTTTATAACATTTTATGCTGACGCCACTCTGCTTAATTCATAGTCAGTAGGGGTTTTATCCCCTTTTCCTTATCTGTATATCCTCACACTACCAATGTTGGGGTGCCCTTCTCCCATAGGTTACTAGTCCTTTTGCCTCAAGGTCATCAACATATAGGTGCATTAGTTACAATGGCATTTTCAGGGTCAGACAACTGCTGACACCTTATGTCTGCAAAATCCTCAAAATATTCTAACCCACTTTAACTGGTACATTGCAGCATATATTTTCTGAGTATCAGCAGTTTTAAACACATTTACTTCATGCAGCATTCTATCCTATGATATCTTGTGAAATTGGGTCATGGCTATCTTACGATAACTTATGATCAAGGATTTCTTAGCTGCTTATGACAAGGCTTTTGGGGTCTGATGCCTTGTTTAGTTAAGCAATTGTCTTACAGGCCTGAGACCAGTAGGCTCATTGCTTTATTGCCTTGACTTATACCTCTGCCTTACCTAGCAAATACCTGTACCTACAGGCTACAATATAAAGGGAAAGGGAAGATGGAGTACGTCAGTAACACCATATAACCTATGAGTATTTTCCTGGATTCACAAGTCTAGGGTGCTCCTCTGGGATGTGGGAGGCCCTGGTTCAAGTCCCCACTCTGCCCGAAGGGGAGAAGAGATTTAAACAGTGTTCTGCCACCTCTCAGGTAAGTGCCAAACCACTGGGTTGTAGGGAATTCTGATGCAGGGCTCTCAGTCTCTCCTGAACACAGCTACTGGATTGGGCTCCCTAAGTGAGTTAAGCAGAGGAATGCCTATCTTTCCCTAGTTTGTGCATTGCTCTGGAGCTTAGGCATCCAAATGCCTGGTGTGGGAATGAAATGCAACCCAGATACTGTTTTTGTGGATGCAATTTAATGTTCACAAATAATATCAGCTTTATTTTTCCACCTGCCATGGACTGCAGCAAAAACACAGACATCGCACTAGGAATATTTGTGTATGTAATTGATCATCATAGCACAATGGAAGGTGATCACTGAAAATGAAGTCCACACTGTATATAGTATTGTATCACAAGACTTGTAGATGCAATTCTGATTTCTAGGGAGATGCTCAGGTGGAACTAAGGCTGTCTACACTATATAGTCGGCATAACTAGTGTCACTAAGGGGTGTGAAAAAATCACCCCGCTGAGCGACAAATTGCACTGACATAAGCCCTGTTGTGGACAGTGCTATTTTGGTGAGAGAGCTTCTCCTGACCACATAGCTACTGTTACTCATGGGGTCTGGAGTAGTTAAGCTGACGCGAGAACTCTCTGCTGGCAGCTTAGAACGGCTACATTAGAGAGCTTACAGCAGTGCAACTGCACCTCTCTAAACTTTCTAGTCTAGCCGTGCTCTAAGTGTTTGGCTTCATGACCTCGCAAGATGCTACAGAGACAGAGTACTGATGAGTTCTCAGATAAAAAGATGAGATCGGATTTTAAGTGTATTGGACTAGGAGTCAAATAGTTTTTTTGCTTTCTCATTGTCTTCAATGGGAGAACGGTCAGGACTTTGATTAATTCCTGGAGACAAGTTTACAACTCCATTGAGGGAAATGCTGAGGAAATTTATGCCCCATTACTAGAGGAGACTCAAACAAGTACAAATTATACCATTTAAAGTTAGTTTTAATTTCAGCAGCAATAATTTTAACCTCTTGAAAATGTTGGTATCAAAACAAGGAATTTAAGTATTGGTCCAAAGTATGTCCCTTTTGTAATTAGTTACCACAAACAACAAAAAAGTGATTCTGGAGACATGCATGTGGTGTCTTTAAGTAGGCAACCTACTTTTCATATGCTTTTGTTTTCTGTGTACTGCATCTTTAAATCACTAAGGACTCTGCAGTTTGGAGAGAGAGAACTTTTGGGGAGGGAAGAGGGGGGAAGGAGGGCATACTGTCAAACTCGCACCACACTCTCTCATGGAGCCCTGACTTTTGTTGTTCTCTTTTTTGTTGTTTTCTGAATGAAAGAAGTTTATTGCTAGAAAGTATCGGATTTGGAGGATTCACATATTTTGGAGGATGCTGAAATTCAGGCAGATCCAGACCTGCACAAGGTCATTTTCATTCTCTCACTCATAAATTGCTCCAAAGATCAGACACATGGTACAGATCAGAGAACAAAAATTTTCCCTATGTTTTTTTTCAGCATTCAGCTATCATCCTAAATACCAAATTTTCCAAGAAAGGAATACTGTGTGATTGTCTTAGCAAAAATCAGGGATGTACTGTTTGTTACATGAGAGAAAAATACTGAAAAGACCAATTGTGTAACAATAATTGTAAAATACATCTTTTCAGCACTCGTAATAATAAACAAACAGTGCTTCATAATACAAAACCGAGGTATACAATAGCTAATAAAGTTACCTTTTGCTTTTAAGTACCAGAGAGAAATGCAATATTCTGTAGATATCCAGGCACACGTTATGCTTAATCCAAAATTATTCTGAAGTTGAAAATCTTTAGCAATTTTGGAATGTAAACTTTCAGGCAAATCCCACTGTAATTCTGTTTAAGAAATTGCATTACTTGAGGATTTAGAAAAACAGTTTTAAACATACACAGATGCGGACATAAAAAGATGAACTTCAGGTCATTCTGAAATGAAGAGTTCTGTCCTTCAATATGCATAAAGTATTAACAAAATAAAAGTATGCAAATAGGAGGCAGTATATTTATCTTGAGAAAGGAAAAAAAGTTTTAAAATATAATCAAGCTGAAATATTGTAAAACGAGATCTACTGCAACAATAATTTAAGGTAATAGCAGCAATGTCATTTAAGCAATTTGCACACCATATATTTCCCTGCTGTGTTTGCAAGATTACCTTGTGAATCATTGAGATCCATAACTCAAAACACTTTTGATTTACATTTGCCTGAGACCTAAAGGCAAGAAAGGACACTACAGATAAGACAAATAACTTGATGATCTAGTAGCTACAATAAAGAAAAGGCTGCCTTTTCCCCAACTGGCTAAAGTTAGCACCAGATATATTCTTGCAACCTATCATGTAGATATAGTGGATGTTAAAAGACTGTCTGGCTCAGTTTGCAAAAAGTTTCAGCAGATAATTATGGGTCTAAGAGTGCAGGAGAGGGAACTTACAAGGGCTCTGGAGGAGGATTGCAGGATTAAAATCATTTTAACAAACTAGGACCTGCTTTTCAGAAGTGCTGAGCTCCACAATTCCTATTATTTCAGTTGGTGGTGTGGGGCTCATCACTTCTGACAAGCAGACCTTTAATTTCTATTTTATTCCATTTGGCTTAGGTTCTTATCCCTTACTTTTTAAATTCTATTCTATAGGTTCTTATACTGTATTCATCACTGCAGTATCTGAGTGCCTTACATTTGTGTTATTTGTTCTCTCATTCTCTCCCCAAAGGGAGAAGTATGTACATTGGAGTGTTTTCTTTTAGTGGTGATTTAAAAAAATATATTTTTATATTATATATTACACACACACACACTTTTCTATGTATCTAGGTTAGAGATGGCATGGTCAAAAATGTGCCTTGCACGTGGCGTGGATGGTGGTAAGGTTTATAATGGTCCTTTGTTTGTGTCTTGGACCAGCCCTGTGATAACTGTGGCTCCTCAACAGACAAGATGTACCTATATGGTACAAAGCTCTGTTGTACCAGGAGGATCAGAGTTGTTGACCACAGTCCTCATCCTGGAGCATTAGGCAATGCTTCTATATATACTGGGCCAAGGCCATTGAATGAATTGACCAAGACCTGAAACTTGTCTTTACTAGCTTTTCATAGAATACAAAGTCAAGTTTGATTTGTTCATGATAACCTGTGTTGCTGAAGAGACATGCTGGAATTGTACTATATATGTAACACCAGGCACGTTAAAAATGGTCTCATTTTGTTTACTATTCTTGCAGGCATCCAACCAGTAAAACAAAATATTAGTAAGCATAAAAAAGTCTGGTTTGGTTTTGGAGGAGCACCCAAATATTTGCATAGTTTATATAACCATCCAAAACTCTAGTGCCTACAAAACTAACTGGCAATCTCCTGAGAATAGGCTTTCTACTTAGATGTACAGTATCTTCTGGTTTTGATTGGGAAGGAAATCACACAAGCAACATCTGTGAGCAATGTTTTCTACCATCTCTGGTTGCCTAAGATACTTGTCCCATCCTGATGGACAATAATTTGGCCTTGGTTATACACACTTTTGTCATCTCAGGTCTACAATAATGCTAGCTAATAATACAGAAAATTCCAGCTAGCACAGAACATAGAGCATGTCTCCTCAATGCCCTCAACTACTGTGAGCACATCACACCCTGTCCTCTCTTCTCTCTAGTGGCTTGACTTCCCATAGAAGAGAGTCTAGTTCGAGGTCTTGGTCCTCATCTTCAAATCACTCAATGGCCTAGGGCCAGCTAGAAAATCATCTAATATACCAGGATGACTGGTTGATAACTGTGCTCCTCAGGCACAAAGGAATTTTCTGCCATACAAGGTAAATATTGTCTGTCCAAAAGACAGAGCTATCACAGGTGTGGGGGGCTCCAAGATTGTGAGATGAACTCCCAGAGGAGCTAAGGAGCATGATTAACTTCACTCCCTTCCACTGAAGTGCAAGGTACCCCTCTTCCACCTGCCTCCTCTAAACATGCACATAAAAGTTTATCCACTATTTTTATATACATACA
>NW_020664464.1:1017299-1044181 GCF_002925995.2 Terrapene triunguis
ACATACACACACACACACACACACACACACACACACACACACACACCTTTAATCAACCAAATTTGTCATCTCATTTAAAAAAAAAAAATCAAGTTAGTATGACAGATTCTATTTCCCATAATCCATGCTGATTTGCATTAATTACATTACCTTCCTTTAGTTCATTATTAATCAAGGCCTGTATCTGCCACTCCATTATTTTGCCCGGGATCAATGTCAGGCTGACAGGCCTATAATTTACCTGGGTCATTCCATTTACCCCTTTTTAAAAATTGGCACAATATTAATTTTCTTTCAGTCTCCTGGCACTTCCCCAGTGCTCCAAGTCTTACTGAAAATCAACAGTCCAGCGAGATCCTCAGCCAGCTCTTTTAGCACTCTTGAATGCAAATTATCTGGACCTGCTTATTTAAAAAAGTAGCTTCTGTTTAACATCCTCCAGAGATAAAAGTGGAATGGAAAGAGTACCATCAACACACTATGAGGCCACATCATCTGTTTTCCCCTCCAAAACAGAACAGAAATATTTATTGAACACCTCTGCCTTTTATGCATTATTAATGGTAATTCTACCATTTCCATCAAGCAAAGGACTAATACCATTTTATTTGTAAAGTTTATCTATTTTAAACTACAGCAATTGGTTTGAGTGAAGGGACCTAGATAAGCAAAAACGTGTGAGGGCGGAAAATCAATCAGTTAGGCAGTCAGTCTTCGCAGACTAATGCTAAAACCATACCCAACTGAACAAAAACTTTGCCAAAGACTTCATGAAATATCTAATGAAGTCTCTGTTATGCACTGACAGTTGTATTCTCTATAGAACCATGATGATCACTTTACCTATGTGTGGAGGAGAAAACAGACATATGACTGCACTATTACTAAAGATATCCACTGACTTCAGGGATGATTGAAACCTTCAGTCAAAACTAAACTAATCTGAAGTCACCAAATGGAGAAGGATTGCTGCATTTTCCTCCATGAATTTTAAATTTTTTCTGTTTTGCTCCTTGCTTTTTGAGTCTTGCCTCCTTGAGTCTTGATCATGGGCTCCAGTAGCTCATTGTTGAAAAAAAAAAAAAAAAAATCAATTTCTATTCAATTAGGAGATGAAAATTTCCCTGCTGGAAACTGAAACCAATCAACTGCAGCTTGCTAGCTTTCAGATTACAGGTCTCTGATGCGTAGAATAGAGTATTATTCTATCACTATATGGATTGCATTGTGACTGATCGTGATCAAGCATTACTTTTGAACACAATACAGCTTGTGGACTAAAATATGGCAATGCACATAAAACCTTATTAATACACATTCTAAGGACTATAAATTTCATTTTTAACATACTTTTTTTTATTCCATTGCTGTCCTGTTTCATCCACTGCCTTTTGTCCATAGCACTTGCAATTCAGCACTATAGCTTATAATCAAGGGAAGAAAGTCTTTGAAATTGAAGGTAAAGCCACCATTGGTCCATAGATAAGTCAGTCAGGAAGGAAGACCCCATGTATGATGCAAATTTACAGTCTTTTTCAACAGTAAAAAAAAGCATTTATTTCTATGGTCACTGTTGACCCAAGTACATAAACTGAAGTGATCAGTTTAGCCTTTTGGCTATTCAAATCATTTTATTCCTCCCACCACCACCAATTTTTCTTATGCTATTGATTATGAGCAGAGTGAGCTTTTAATACTCTACATCTGAAATCTGAGCTGCTTTGGTAAGTTTTCGTGGGTCACATACATTGTAGTGATGTTCAGACATCACGGTAATCAGTGTGGGATAAATCCTTAGACAGTAAAGTTGCTGTTCCTCAGATGGATCAGTAGAACTCTTATGATCAAGAGGAGGGTGTGAAGAAGTCACTGGTGCTGGGGAGAGGCAGCTGATAGGCAGAACTAGAGCATTTTAGAGCAACTTACACCTTATCTTTTCTGAGCCATATTGGTTTTGCCTGAGGTAACTTTCCTAGAAAATTTCACTTAACTGAGGTTAATTGCAATGATTACATTTAATTTTATCTTGACCCCACCAAAGTAATTTCCCTGAGTAATTACTTTGGTGCCAGGGCTTTGCCAAAGGGTTTGGGGAATCTTATCCTGCTGCTGTGTCTACCAATATCCCATCCCATAGAAAATGTACCAAGGGCATTGCATTTGCTGGTCTGCAATTTTCTGTCACTGCCTCAATTACTGACAGTCTGATTGTTTAACATTTGTAAATCTGAAATCCACTCATTTCCACAAAAAGTGAACGCAGACAAACCATATTCATATTTACACTAAAAGGCATACTTTCTGGATGTGTTTCCTGGTTTTCACCCAGCTCCAATTTTCAGCATCTGTGTAGAAACATTCATTATTTGAAATATGTCTACGTTTGAGTTTCATTACAAAAGCAACACTCACAGCAGGCTTGTTGTAATAAATGCAGTGACAGGGTGACTTTACATCCCATCACCTTGAGTATATGCACACAACGGCCATTCAGAGCTTTTATTTTATTTTTTTAACTTTGCTGTGAAATAATTGCAATATTGAGAAATATCCTGTGCGTGATTGGATGTTTTTCTAAAAGATCTGCTCTAGGGAAAAAAATTTGCAAAGTTTGGTGGCCTGTGTTACACAGGGGGTAAGACTAGATCACAATTGTCCCTTAGAATCTATAAGCTCAAACAAAACAAGCTGTAGAAAAATGATGGCGGCTAAAGAGATTTTTATGTGCTAGATGCTCCCCCCTCCCCTTCATTGGATGGAGGAGAACAAAGAAGCAAATTTTAACAATCGTGGCCCCAAAACTGCTAGTGGTTAGCAGGGTGAGGAAGTAGAGAGACTCCACAACATTTCACACTCTCAAAGAGCCTTCAGAAGCCCCTCTGCAAGATTAGAGCTCCACATGCTTTTGGGAACTGCATTTAGGATGAGGTCCAATAAGCAGCCACATTTTCCCCATGGCATGCTCCCCTCCACACCATCCAGTTATGCTACAGGTTATCCAAGTGAAAGCCAATGCCGCATTAATTTCAGCATCATCGTCTCCAAAGTTTCTAGTATGTGGCTGTGGGGAGGCATTAAGTAACAGTATGGCTCCCTGAAGAGCAGTTTGGACGTACAGGAACAAGAGTCCTACCAATTTAAATAAGGAGGCAGCCCTGACTAACATGCCATGTTTGCTAGCACTGGAAAGATCAAGCCTAAAGCTGAAGCATATAATTTAATGATTACAGTTACTGTCGGTTACTACTGTGGCTGAACAGTCAGTGATTAGGTACTTAGACTGCACAAGTGAATTCTTATCGCTTAGTTCTTATATGATCCATGGACTGAAGTCCTTCTATACTTTGTCATATGCTTGTTTTGTTACTTTCTTCCCACCACAAAAGTATATCTGTTCCTGCTGCATTCCTTACATGTGAAACCAGAGAACTAATTCAGGGTACTGAGAATTATGAGAGGTGGTGAATCAATCCCAAAGTGACCTGGAAGCTTCTTCTCATAGGATGTCGTCTCCGGATAAGGCATTAACTAGCACAGCCTATTTGTGGAATGTGTTGAGCTGATGGGGTTGAATTTGTTGCTTTGTCAAAATTCAAATGTGTACAGGCAAATTGGACATCCACTTGCACCTGATCTCCCCATCCCCAAGTTTGGTCAAGTGAGATAGCACAAAGTTCATATGGGTGCCCCAGGGTGTGTGCAGTGTAGGTAATGCTCTTCAGAAAATGAATAACTCTACGTTTATATTGAGTGAAGTATGGGGCAAGTCCAATTACTCCCTTAACTTTTTGCTGAGGAAAGGCTGTCCCCTCAGCCTGCTGAAGAAGCATCTGTTCCTAGATTTCTAGGATGGGTGAATATAGGGAAGAGTGTGCCATCAACAGGAGGTTTAATCACCTCCAACACAAAGTTCATCCAGGTTGCCTGAAGCAGGCAGAGGTTTGAGTCCAAATTGAAAGTTTAGTCCCTTGTCCTTACAGAGTACTAATATAAAGGCACTGGAATACAGACTGGCCACAGGAAAAGCAAGTGGATTAATTAGCAGTGGCTCTAGAAGTCTCACTAAACATTTTTGGGTGCGGAAGGAACTAATAACATCTTTTCAGACATCTGTAATAGATTCCCTTAAGCAGGGACCAGTGGTTAGGAACATAGCATCTACCACTAACTCCAGGAACTCTAGCCTTGGAGATGGGGGAATAGCTGAAAGCATTGGAACAAATCCAGTTTATGTAGCGTTCCTGCAACATGCAGTTTCAAGCAGCTTGCCTCTGCCAAGAAATACACACTATTTTAGAAGTACATGAACACTTTAGCACACATGCACAAAACCTGATGCTTGTATAGTTTTATATATGGGATTGGAGCAAACAACCCTTTACATGTGAATAAATCTGACTTGTGCATGAGCACTGGGCATGTGCAAAAGCACACATGGACTTTTTAAAAACGTGAGCCATATTGTTTAAACAAATTAGACTTCATACCCCAGTAGACCTTAGAAGTTAAGCAACAAGTTCCATTATCATGGTAAAGGCACCTGGAGCAACACAAAGATATCACGGGCCCTTCTTCCCCCACGTGGGGAAAATCCATGAGGAGGGTGAAGCCAGCAGAGAGGCTAGAGCAGGGAATGGTGTAAGCTTCTGCATGCAACAACTTTTGTTTCAACTTCATACCCTTCATGACAAGTAAATGAAGAGAAGTCCTCCTTTGGGCATGACATGTCACATGAAGGCCAGAGCTATGGTAAAATGGAAAGGATATTGTGCTTTTATTCCCAGCTCTGTAAGCCAAACTGTACTGAATTTTCTTTCCACAACAAAAACGTCCCTCTGTTCTGAAGTACCGTTTATAAAGCATAGTGCTGGATTAGCCACAATGATCACTTAGGGCAGGTCTACACTAACCCCCCAAGTCAAACTAAGGTACGCAACTTCAGCGACGTGAATAATGTCGCTGAAGTTCGAAGTACCTTAGTTCGAACTTACCTCGGTCCACACGCGGCAGGCAGGCTCCCCCGTCGACTCCGCGGTACTCCTCTCGCCGAGCAGGAGTACCGCAGTCGACGGCGAGCACTTCCGGGTTCGACTTATCATGTCCAGACAAGATGCGATAAGTCGAACCCAGAAGTTCGATCGCTCGCCGCCGAACTACCGGGTAAGTGTAGACCTACCCTTAGACTAACCATCATACTCCCTTAGCATTTTACCCCAAAGAGTCACATTATCTAAGACACTAAAGCATGCAATTAAGAATTTCCATAGGCTTGCCACTTCAAGTATCTTCTCGACGCTAATCCGATTACCTTATTATATACAGCACCTAGCTTCTAGTGTAGATTATGCAAGACTTCAAAAATATTGCAATAGCATTCAGGTGGCCATAGCAACTTTAAGTTACTGTGTTTTACTAACAGATTATTTTTCCCTTTTCATTTCTCTGTTTCTTTACAATCTCTCTTCCCCATGTCAGCTTGAAAGATAAGAAGACACCTGTTAAAATATTTAAGAAATATACATATGGTAGATGCTTGGTGAGTTATCTTCCTCCAAAGCAAGGAAAGATCATATTCAGATGGCTTCTGTAAAGAACTGCCTAGTACCTAGAGTGCTTTTTAAAAAATTATATGGAAAAAAATATTTTGTGCTGTGTCACTGCAGAGCCACTACAGAACCCCAAGTTAACCACATTCCAAGGATGAATGTATTTGAAGAAATGAGGAAGCCAAACCCATGCCAATTTCTATTTAAATCAAGAGAGAAATATGGTTGTCAAACTGGAGGGGGAAAGGATCAGTGTTTTGGGGAAGAAATAATTCAAATCCTCAACTGATATAAATGGACTATGGCCTTCAATGGACTCATGCTGATTTACACTATCTGAGGATCTGGCCTGATATTTTCATACTGCTCAAAGTCTTTTGCAATTAGAGGTAGTAAAAAATCATCATAAAATGAGAACACAAACTATTGGATCAGCATGTTTGATCAATACTCTATTAGTTGTTTTTCATTAGCAGGCAACACCCTCCTTAATTCTCTGTCTTTCACTGCTGACTCAGCTCGGTTTTTGCATCTCTCCACTTGACGTTACTCTGACAGTTGTGCTCAGCATTCTGCAGCTTGGGCTTCGCAGTACAAAAGAGGCACCGAGAACAAGAGGCCACAGAGATGTTATGAGAAAGAATATGACTGCTCAGGTACCAGGAAGGTTGCCCAAATGAATCTGCCTTTTCACACTACCTCCAGCAGAAAGAGATGTTTTTATTCCCCTTTGTCACAGATACTATAGCAAAGCAATTATTCAATAGCCTTGGTAATACCAGAAAGGAGATGCTTCAGAAGGGATTTTCTAATGAGCCAAAGGGAATTGGGCACTCAATTCAAATTGAATTTAGGTGCCTATCTCCCTTAGAAAAACTACAAGCTTAAAACTTCAGTGGAGCTATTCTCCAGCTAAGGATCTCTCCCCCCTCCTGTTTTGCTACCACCTGATAATTTTACACACACACACACACACACACACACACTCCCCCCTCATGTAGAGGTACAGTAGTGTAGAGCTAATGCTGAGGCTAAAGCTGAAAGCTAGCTGCCCTCTGGCTGCTAGAAGTTTGTAACTGTGGTGGGGGTATTAAAAAAAAAAATAGACAAAAGGAGAATCCATATTAACCCTGCCACTTTGTCTTTAGCTCACTCCCCCATTGTGCTTAAATTATATACCTTACTCATCAATACTCATAGGCAGTTCCTTCTAGAACTATAATATAGCTCACTTTTTCTCAGTTGCGTATTGCTCTTAACTTTAATTCCATAGATTTTTTTCCATCAGACAGCTAAACATATTATATTGACTGTTGCTTAGCCATCCAAAAAAACCCCAAATCATTTCCTTGAAATACTATTTACGTCAATAAGCTGTATCTTATGGATGCTTCATATTAGAATTTCATTATTGTTCATCTCATTGTGCTTAAGTGTAATGAAGTGTGTGATTTCCCTGGAACCATCCACTGAGCCTTAAGGTGTAGATCTATTTCATATGGTCCACCTCTGTCACAGCACTGTTCAACAGCACAGTTATCGGAGCCAAAAAATGTGGAGCCAGAAAAAAAGATACAGTATGGATACATTTGTAACCCTTTGAGCATTTTTTGTCCCATGCAATCTGTTCAGATCAATGCTGAAGCGGTTTGCGAGGCAGCACCTGTTCGAACATAATCTTAATATCCCATTTACTTGTAGCAATCCCCATAAGTTATCATCTAAAACCATTTACCAAAAATAAATGGCTTGCACAATCTCCTTAAGTTACGTCAATTGGGAATAAAGCTAATTAGTTTCTAACCCTGAGTTTGCTTGTTTTCTATAGTAATAATCACTAGTTGACTAGAACCAAGGGAATTCATATAACCATTGTGGTTTTTTCCCTAACTTCGATTGATAAAATGTATCTGTTTTTCTTTACAAAGAGGTATCTATTTGTGGTACATGGACTTCAAGTAAAACATTGAAGGATGAAAACCATTAGAGACCTACAAGTTGATAAGATGTCTCAATAATGCACTAAATTTGTCCAATTTTTCCACTTATTTATTGAATCCTATGTTATGGGGAGTTCCTAAAGATCAAAAACCTAAAGGCATGATAGCATGTTACAGAACCATGAACTTTTATTATTTCTGCACTACATGAGTATTCATATAGTACTCACTAATCCCAAAGTCTTAGACCAGCATGTAGTGGGCTCATAGTAAAAACTTCAACAGTTAGAACAACTTTGTTGTTCCAAAGAGCTGGTCATGAATCTGAAAGTGGTAATCTCAGGAAATTCCTCCATGCACTAACAGGAAAAGAGACAGCCCCATTCTTTGGCACCCTAAAAACTACAGCATTGATACTCTTCAGATTCTCCATGGAGGAGTTGCCATAGTTCAGGACAACTGCATCTGGTAATTTGTAATGGCTAGTAATTAGGAGGTTACCCCTGTGGTCCCTCAAGATAACCCACTTTAGGCTTCTGAGCCATTACATCTCTTGGGTGGGGACCTGCATGTCTCTCCCTCCTGACCAGGGTTTTCCAGCCTGTGCAGTTCCTTGTCTACATTGTAATATCTCCAGCAAGCCAAACTGCCTAACAGGCCAGCATCTGTGCTGGTCTTTTTTTTAAAAAGGTTGTGAACAGCTGTAATTACTAGCCATTACAAATTACCTCACAGCTCTTTCTAGGCAAGCACTTTTATTCAGAAGGTGAAAGCATTATAGAGACCGTTAAAAACAAAAAGGAGTCTATATACACATGCTAATAAGCTTACCAGAGATCACTCCTGAACTCCAACCAGCGCTCTGGCAGAAGTCATTCCTTCAGACACCACAAAGGAGTTTTTCTGTACTTAGGCCTGGTCTACACTACGACTTTAATTCGGATTTAGCTGCGTTAATCCGAATTAATCCTTAACCTGTCCACACAACGGAGCCAGTTACTTCGAATTAAAGGGCGCTTAAAATCGATTTCTGTACTCCACCCCGACGAGCGGAGTAGCACCAAAATTGATTTTGTAAATTCGAATTAGGGGTAGTGTGGCCGCACACCACAGAATTAATGTGGTTAAAATTAATGGGGTAGTGTGGCCGCACACCACCGAATTAATGTGGTTAAAAACCGAATTAATGTGCTTAGTGTGGCCGCGCACAATCGAATTTATACAATCTGTTTCCCAAATTCGAATTATCTAAATTCGAATTAATCTCGTAGTGTAGACGTACCCTTACAAGTTTGTAATAGACCTAGCTCAGAACTAGCAGAAATATGAATAGCTCAGTCTTTCCTTTATATAGCATGGGCCTTGGATGTTGGTCTCATGCAGATAATGGCTCACTCCTCAGGGTGGGTATTTGCATAACTGGAGATGAGGAATTTATGTTCATTATCCCCTAGAGAATCCCCAGGCAAACCACTTGACACTGCGTGTTCCAAACATCCATTCTTGTCTGGCACATTGTACAATACAATCAGAAGTACCTAACACTTCCCATGGGTTGCATCACATCATCCCCCTAGAAAGATTACATACAACCCCAGCCCACAGTAATACATAACCTTTGCATTTAATACAATGGACTGCAAAAATACTTAAACTTAATATAATAAGGTTTTTCGAGGATATTGAAGGAAATTGACATAATCTATCACAGGGGCATTTGGTTAGATTTGACTCAGAGGGCATGTACAATCCCACACAGTCCAGCCTGTTTCTCATGCAGTCTACTTCTTGTCCAGAGGAGCTATGCATTGCTTCATGGACGCATCAGAATACAGACCCAGGTTAATGTGGTTTTGAAGCACTAACATATGCCCTTTGCCCACCACATTCCAACTCAAATGGGTCTGCATTTGGCCCTATGGACATATATTCAAATGACAAAATATTATGTTTTGGCCTTTCAAGTCAGGCTTATGAACATTATTTGTGCATACATATCTAGGGTGCAAAATAAGCTACTATTATACATTCCAAAAATACAACTTAATTCAATGGTGGGATTACTTTTGACTAGCTGTAAATGTGTTAAATAGCATTACTTCTGCATCCAGACTCAACAGCATTGACTTTAGAGCTTTTTGTGCTGCTATGGTTACTTCCAGGCTGCAGATGGTTTTTACAAGATTGTATCAATACAGTAATAATGTCACATTTTACATAAGAAAGGCTATTACTCCCTCTGTTACAGGTGTGAGTGCAATCCAGAGACAGGAAGTATTCTTCTGATAAGCATGAAGGAATCTTTTTCACTATCATCTCATTTAAGAAAACAAACCCCACTAAAAGTATAAAAAACTTAAATACCCTGTGAATTACAAGGAGCTCTCTATACAGATGCAATAAATACATACCCTTCTTGTGTTGTTTATGGATTCACAAAATGAAAATGAAAAAAAAAAAAAAAAAAGATTTTTCAAGAGAAAAAAGTGGGATTCTGTAGGTTAGGACAATTTTTGTTCAGCTATCTTCTATTATGTACATATTGTAGCAGATACAGTACATCAACTGAATTTAGTGACCTTAATAGGCTAACGCCTCACTGATATTTACAGGGTGTTGTGATTTGAACAGCCTGTTGCCGTTTGTATGTTAAACAAGTTAGACCCTATAAAATGTTTTACAAAGGAAAGGCTAGATTCTGAAGAATGAAACAAAAAGTCTCAAAAAGAGCCCAAATTCACTGAAATTTACAGATTTCTCTCTCTCTCATAGTCATACAGTACCTGACCAAAGAGATCTGTTGCTAAGCAACATCATTCCCCTTTTCCCCCTTGTTTGGTTTCACACACAAACAAAAGGACGACTGAAGAAGTGTCCTTGCCAAACAGCCTTAATAGTTATGAGCCAGCATCTCAAAGAACGACAATGTGACTCCACTCCACATGCATAGAACTTGTATTTGGGCTTTATGTGGGTGAAGTGCAGAGAGAGAGAGAGAGAGATGAAATCTAACACTCTCTTTGCTGTGAACGGGGTGGGCGGGGTGGGGGGCAGAAAGAGAGTGAAGTTTCCTTTTGTTGTTGTGAAAGAGAAAAGAAAAATGTTTTTCCTGAGGTAGTTTTGTCAAACCTACTGCAAGTAAAGCTTTAGTGGCAGCCTCCAAATTCCCAAAGCTGATTTTTTTTTGGGGGGTCCCTCTCCACATTGTAATGAGTGTCACAAGGGAGGCAAAGAGTAAGATCAAATCTGACAGTTTTCTGTGTCACAGTCTTTTGAGCTGGATTTTATCCACGTGATCAGCAGGAGCTGCTTTAACAAGGAGGAGACCTTGGCAGGGGGAAGGCTCAATGAGATGGACACCAAAGAATAAAACTAAAGAAGCATGAATGCAAGATTTGATCACAGGATTTTAAAGTTATATCATGCCCTGGATCTGAGAGAAAATCCCAATGGCATCAATAGGAATTGAATGCAACAGATCCAGGGCATGATATGGCCCATTGAAATTAGAGATGAAAAAGACATATTAGGTTAACTTATTCAATTCTCTTCCATTGTTCTCTGAAGTATATTCTTGGGTGCTTTCTCCAGTTTAGTTTTAATTACTCAAGCTTCAGCCACCTCTATGGTGAAACAATTCCACAGTCCAAGACTTCACTGTTAAGAAAAATAAAGGCCCTATGGAAACATCAACAGGGAGGCTAATGGAAAAAAGTTGGGTAGGGAAGAGGAAAGCATACATCCTGTTCTGCTATTGCAAAAAAGCCTTAAAAATAACCAGTCACTTAGGACCTATCTATTCTGGGGATATTTGTACAGATGAAACTACACTGTTGTAGCCCCCTATTAATCCAGTGCAGCTAATCTCCATTTGGGGTATGTCCCAATATAAATATTCCCATTACAGACAGGCCACTAAGCTTTAAGATGCTGTTACTCAAGGTTAATACAAGATCAGCCATACAACTTGAATTTTGTATATGAATAATATTAGCAAGGAGAAGAATGGGAGAATGATACACATATGTAAGCATCTGTTCTAAGAAGCTGCAGATAAATGACTCCACAATATCAGGGGAAGAGGCAGGAGAAGCCAGAGAGAAAGAGCTCAAATTTGGATAAAAGGTAGGTCAGGAAAATGCACTCATATATAAAACATTACAATAGTTATTATTCCTTCCCTAGCTAAAAAACAACTCAACTCTTGAAGCCAAAGATAGTTAAGCAAGACAAATTATTAATAATCCTGGCCCAAATGATTTTTATTATTTTACAAAAAGGGCACCTAAACATTAGCCCCCCAAGTTAAATGTAACCACCTAGATAACTGGACTGGTTTTTAAAACGAGTTCTGGGAACACAACCCCATTTGCAGGACTCAGAGAATCAGACTAGTCTTAGTTGGAGTCTTCACTTTTCAAGCACTCATTCATTGTGTTTGTAAGAAAAAGGGCTGCCAATCCCTTCTTAGCAGGCTGTTGCAAATTTCATATTTTGTGTTTTGGTAGTAAGATGTCTGAATACTATAGTGTAGTTTTTGAAGCCCCAATATTCAGCAACTTAAATAAAATCCACATTTACACTAGTGGCCATTTAACGGCATTATACATGAGACCCTAATTGTTATTTCTTTTTATAATAGTTGGATTTTAGTGAAACTATTAATTGTACCTGCCTGGCAAACCTAAACCTAACCAAAATCAGAGATGCTCAAATATATCTTGATATCACTGAAAGAACTGGCAAGCCACAACAATTTTTCATTTACCTTATCAGGTCTGTGAAGCAATAACATTACAAGCAGTAGCTAAAGGTAAGCATAGAGAAAAAATTGAATTGAAAATAAACATGCTTTAAAAAAAAAAAAAAGCATCCAATCTGCCTAAAACATACAAAAGTAATATCTTTCTGAAAAGCGCATGGTGAAGAAGATTGGATGGAGTGAGTCATCCTAATAAGTCTGTCATTATCACAAGTCCAAATTTGTTGGGTGTTATTTTAGAGGAGGGTTAAATTTACTGGACTAGAGCTGTTACAGGTTGAATTATTCACTATATTGTAAACTTATTTTAAGAATTTAGCTCTTATTTGCTCACAAGTATGATATGGCATTATTCGTTATTGCTCAACTTATGCTTTGTGTAAAAAAAACAAAAACAACAACTTGTCTCTCAGCTGCTCACTATGAATATTTTCTATTTATGTCCTGCAATTAGTTTCATAACTCTCATGATATTGAGAGTCTGTTTTGTGATTGGATGACCTAACATTTAGAAAGAGCAGAAAGGTTTTCTGTGAATTATTGGTGAACGAGTGATGATTTTAGCAAATTTGTTCACTATTTAAAATTAGCCAATTATTTCTTTCTATAATGATGCCAGAAAAACACAGATTTGGTGCAAACACACTCAATGTTTATTTATGCTATTATTCAGGATACTTTCTACAAAAGATTCTTTCAATAAAGATGTGCTCACCTGAATATTCTCAAACAAATGAAAGAGGTTATAAAAACCAACACAGCAAATAATATTTGATTATACACAAAAATACTCAAAATTTCCTCCTCTGTTTGGCCAGCATTTTACAAGATACTTAGCTATTTGAGCCAAATAAATTCCAAGATTGAATACAAGTTATAAACTGGTGGAATGGCTCAGCAGAAGAAAAAAATGCAGCTGCAGTCAGGAAGATCTTTTCCTCAGGAGACATTTCCTGGTTAAGAAAACAACTCTTTAAACCAAAAGTAGTTTACTCAGTGGGGATAGCAAAACAAATTAACATAAGCAGAAAAAAGCCCCAGATAGCACCATAGCTGGGTGCTCCTATGGCCATGGATGTAAGACCTTACTTTCCAAAGGCATTCTCTTCCATCTCTCCCCAAGCAGCCATTTGTAGTACACCCTAAGGACTTCTGTGCAAGGCTGAGGTTAACCCCTTGTTTACTGGGAATTAGCAGGGCCCTTGAACATGCTCACACATGCCTTATCTTAACCTACATCCCAAACAGGAAAGATGATCTTCTCACTAAAGAGATTTGTGTTTAAAAAAAATAATAATAAAGTAGTAGATTGTATGGCAAGATTGAAGTCACATTGCCCAAGGAATCAGCCATTATAAGTAATTAGCAACTGGTTTGTTAGTTATCCATCCTGAGGCAAGGCTGAGAACGGTTAACTGTATAATAAGAATACCTCTTTATGAGGACTTAAATAGTTTACAATCCAAATATTTCATGCATTTTCAAAACGGCTGGGTAAATAGCATGAGGATGGTGCAGCCATTAAGAACCAGCTGTGATAAAAAAATATTAGTTATTTATGTTTACTAGTAGTTAGCGACTAATTTTCCACCACTCCAAGCAGAGAATACTTTTCATTTGACAAATCATTAATATGTGCTGTAGCTTCACATTCCCTGCTGCTATAACACATTTCGTTCAGTTCTAATCTTGTTAGGGTTTCATTTTTAGAACAAACAGTGTTGCCATTGAACAGAATGTTTGAAATGGAAGACCACTAGTCACATTGCAGCCTTCCCTATTCTAGTAAGATGTAGATGAAGGAGCAGTCATGCACTACAACACGACTCTTGCCATTTAAATACAGATCCATGAATACTGAGAAAAATGCATGCATGTTCGTGTCTGCAAATGTATTTGTCAATTTTATTCTGAAACCAGTGTTCCTGCAACTGAATTGGGTCAACCTTCAGCTGCTTGAAAGCAAGTGAAGGGCATTCTAGACCTCATGGGTGAATTAGTGTGTTTTTGATTTGCTGAAATACAAATATACAGGTGTAATCTCTATAAATAGACACAGTAATATCATAAATCTCAAAATTAGTTAAAGCGTGATCACCATACAAGTTAATTAACATGATGGGCATTTCTAGGTTTTTCTATACCTTTACATCTGTGTGACTATGACAACCACTATGGGCCAAATTAATCCCTGGTCCAACTCCAATTATTTCATTAGATTTAATGGGCTCAATTCATCCCAGGTGCATATTATAGGATGCTTACAAAGCCAGTGGCCCCCTATTTTATGGAGCTTTTTCCAGTTGAAGTGTTAAAGAAACAGTCAAAGAAATATGTACAAAATACAACCCCCTAGAGCTAACCTGGGTGGCACAGAGAACAACGCAAGCTAGATTAAATACTGGTAAAGGGATTCTCAAACCATGCACTGTGATATAAAAAAAACAAAACAAAAACACAGTTTTGCCTTGACAATCTTCATGATCTTTTTCCATATGCTTTCCAGCAACACATACGTCAATTGTGGGTTTTGGTTTGTTTTTTTGGCAGAAAGAGAAAGTATTCCAGCTACTTGTGCAAATATATATATGCTCTATGTCACAAAAATCAATTCACATGAATGCTTGCACCCCAAGGGACTTAATTCGTCTCTCTTCCCATTTATTGAAGTTTCTGCTCCCTCACTGGAAAATGGAAACAATGCTAGGTGCCAGATACCAATATCAAATCACTCAAAAAATAGTGAATATGACACACAACAATGTGGTAAATAGTTTAGGAGCAATACAAGCTGAAATGTGGGTGTATAAACACAGGAACAGTTTTTAATAATAATATTCATACATTACAAGGCCAAACAGACCATTGTAATCATCTAAATCTGATCTTCTGTAATAGACGACCTCAGATTTACCCTATATAAATCGTAGAGCATATCTTCCAGAAAAAACATCCAATCTTGATTTTAAAAAGGTCCATGATGGAGAATCCACCATGAAGCTTCTCAAATTGTCAAAATCCTTGTTACCCTCAAAGTAAAAAATTTACACCTTATTTCCAGTCTGAATTTATCTAGCTTCAAGTTCCGGCCACTGGAACTTTTAATATGTTTCTCTGCTAGATTAAGTTCTCATTATCAATTATTTCCTCCAATTACATAATTACAGACTGTAATTAAGTCACCCCTTACCCTCTTTTTTAGCTAAATAAATTAAGCTACCTGAGTCTCTCACAACAAGGTATGTTTTCTAATCCTTTAATTATTTTTGTGGTTCTTCTCTGAACGCTCTCCAATTTAACACCTTTCTTGAATTATGGGCACCAGAACTGGACACAGCAGAAGTCACACCAGTGCCAAATACAGAAAAAAAAAATAACCTGTTTACTCCTACTCAAGATTCCCCTGGTTATACATCCCAGGATCCAATTAGCTCTTTTGACCACAGCATCACACTAGGACCTCCTCTTCAGCTGATAATCCACCCTGCCTCCAAATCTTTTACAGAGTCCTGTAAGCATGGGCTACGTGCTTTGCTCTCAGATCTATATATTTACATTTAGCTGTATAAAAAACACATAGTTTGTTTGCATCCAGTTTACCAACCCATCTAGATCACTCTGAATCAACAACCTGTCCTCTTCATTATTTATCACTCCCCAAATTTGTGTTATCCTCAAACTTTAATCAGGGATGATTTTATGATTTCTTCCAGGTCACTAATAAAAATGTTAAATGCCCTAGGGACAAAAACCAATCCCTGCAGGACCCCATTGGAAGTGAGCCCTCTCAATGACGAATCCTTTTTTACAATTACATATTGAGATCTATCAGTTAGCCAGCTTTTATCCTTTTAACATATGCCATATTAATTTTAGAGAGACAAGGTGGGTGAGAGAATCTTTTATTGGACTACCTTCTGTTGGTGAGAAAGACAAGCTTTCTAGCTTACACAGAGCTCTTCTTTAGGCAGGGCCGGCTCCAGGCACCAGCCGACCAAGCACGTGCTTGGGGCAGCACCTTGTAAGGGGCGGCCAATCTTGGGGTGGCGGGGGGCTCTTGGGAGGGGGGGTGTTTGTTGTTTTTGTTTCAGCGAGGCGGCGCTTCGGGGGGGTGTTTCGGCGGCGCGGTGCTTGGGGGGGGGGTATTTTGGCGGCGTGGCGCTCTTTTTTTTTTTTTTTTGCTTGGGGCGGCAAAATAGTTAGAGCCGGCCCTGTCTTCAGGTCTTCTGTATAACAACCAGATACCAGGTGGAACAGATTGTTTAGCATAAGGAGTTAACACCATATTTCAAGGGACCAATCAAGGTGAAAATGTTCTGTGTAAGGTCAAAAGATTGTCCCTCACCAACAGAAGTAGGTCCAATAAAAGGTATTACCTCACCCACTTTCTCTCTCTAATATCCTGGGACCAACACAGCAACACCACCACTACACACAATATAAGTTAATTTTATAACTTTTCTTTAAATCAAAGTATCATGTATAATTCAATATATCCATAATATTTCAATAAGAGGTCTTCACATTCATTAAAATGTGAAGTTTGTTCCCAGATAGTTAACGGGAAAACTGACTACATTTGTTAAAGAGACTCTATTCTGAAGAGTGCACCCAGCTCTAAAAGATTTGTCAATGTTTCTCCATGGTTAAAATAAATCAATATCAGACTAACACATCAACCATTGGGGAGATGAAAGGCAGTTGAAAATTTGCACCCCGTTTATGTGTATAAAGGGGCTTCAGTGAAAGTGAGAATCAGGTCCTACACATCCAGAATAAAATCTTCCAGCGTTGTTTTAGTTCCCCCCCTTACCAGCTACAAAGAAGAAAAATCTTTTCCCATCACTCTCGCAGATACCAGTTCTCAAATTCTCCTGCCATATGTGCTGGGAACTTTTTTTTACTTTACATAATCATCCAGTTTCACTGAGGGAAATCTGCCATCTGCCTAACCCTTTGCTATATATCCTGCTGCTTCACTTTGAAGGGATTGGCTTCATTCTGATACACTGAAATAATTCCACACTTGGGGGCTTTGAAGGGGTTACTTCTACCACCAGGGGATGCTACAGAGAACCATGTTAGGATTCTTTAGAGTTTAATATTCTCAGGTCATGAATACTGGCCTAAGGTTTATGTTCCTGGTACAATTGTATTTTTTTTTCCAGTGAGGGGGAAAAACAGACCACAATACCTAAGTGGGTTCTATTATGCCAACAAAAAGGATCAAAATAACATAACCATAAGTGAAAAGGAGTTTGCACAAAAAACAGCACTAGTCTCAGAAAAAAAGATATACATAGACTTAGATAGGAATATCTTTTAGGGCATGAAGGGTTAAATCAACTAACTTGCAATGCAAGGCGCATTAACATAATATTAAAGTCTTTATTTTCAATTAAAATTAATAATGGAGCCTGCAAATTGTGAGGTTCCATTGTTCAGTTCCTAGCCCTGAGAACCCCAGCTTCAAGGAGGGTTTTCAGTGTGTCAGAATGCCATGCTGGAGGGCTGTACTGTGGTGACCCAGGGAGCACAGGGGGAGGGGAGCAGGGAAGGAGAACCAGGAGGTTTGGGCAGCTGCAGTTCTCCAATTAGTTCTAGTGAATGGTCAGACAAACCAGCTGCGGAATCCTTCCACGTGGTATATGGGGAAAGAGCTCATTTACTGGTGCAGACTGTCCATATTTGGAATTTGGAAATACATCTTCTGCTCGAGGATCTTGCACTCTGCTCAGAGACACATGCCCACCTCCTGTAACTCCACGTGACACCCTACACGTGTACTAAAAGTCTTGGGCTAGATCTTCAGTGTGGTTGAGGTACCATAAAGGTCGCTTACGTCACATATTAGGCTGATTCTAGGGCCAGCCAGATGCATCTAAGCCCCTACTTTCTGGCTGTCCACAGGATCATGACACTATTCCTGCAGTTGAGAATTGCCAGGGCATAGCCTCTTCCTTCCCCTGACTCTCTGTCCCAGGAAACACTCCCCATGAGCAGGCTCTAGGCTACCTAGGATTTTCTCCATGCTGGGTGCATCCTTAGATGGTTTATACTGAGATTGTAAACCTCTTTGGCCCAAGTACCATCTTCATGGGTGAATGAACAATGCCTAATACACCAGGATCCATTCCCTGATTGGGGACCACTAGACATGATTGCAGTACAAATAATACAATTAATTATGGGCAGATTTTCATTTGGGCCCCAGCGTGCTTGCAAGTCAGGTATTCCTCTATCAAGTTATCATTGTACCTACAAATTAATTGCCTGTCCAGTCATCCTAGTCCTCCAGAGGAGAAAGGGACCATTCATGGCTCTCTTTCTAACATAAAGGGATAGCTTGAAGGGTTGGGAGTGTTTGCTCTTGCCTGGATAGATGCTCACAAATTGAGAAGCCAGCTCTGATTTTCCCCTCAAGGAAAGTAATCCACTCAACTCCTGTTTCACAGCAGACCACTAAATATTACCAGGGCTGATCAACTTTTACCATATACTTCCTTCTACTCACACCTCTAATGCATGGATCTGAGTACTACAGATCTGTACTCCTACTGCTAGTTAGAGTCCAATCACTAACTACCTTCACACCTGTGGCGGCACTTAAGTATGGTTTGTTATATCAAACATCTAGCAACACAAAGACTTCCTGGTCATCTTGCTGCCTGAGATCATCACACTCACCACTCTTCAGTCCAAAACAGCCCTGACTGAACTCACTGTTTAGACATTAGCATGTGAGGAACTAACTGTGGGATTTTTCAAAATACAGAAATACCATTCATCTGAAAATAACAGTTGGTGTCTACACAACAGTGACATCACATGGATAATAGGAAGTTTCTTCAATCTTCAGACATTAGCATTTAAAAAAGGAAAATTGAAGTACAACTAAAAGCAGAGCTAGACTCCAAGACACAAAAGGAGATAGAGAGATTTTAAGAAGTTTTTCCACTGTTTTATATTTATGGCAGGTTGCCAAGGCTTAAATAGGACATCTGGCTGAAAGTAGAAAAGTTCAAAGTGCCCTGCTTTCTATTCTTTATTTAGAAAAGAGAAGTTTAAAATAGGACAGTTAGCTGTGGAAACAAAAATATGCATTGCTGGACAACCAGAACCAGGTGTCTTAGCTAAAGACTCTTCCAGCAATGCACTCAACTAGGTAAGACAGTGTAAAACTTTTACATTTGTTTTACAATTTCGTAGAGATTTGTATTAATGAGAAATGATAGATGTATATACAGTGTAAATAACTCAAAACCCCCAAACCAACGGTAGACTCCTTTTCTTTTAATTTTTTGCCCAGCTTCAGATTGCTAGTTCTCCAGAAGAAAACTCATGCCAATCAGCAGCTATGAATTGCCCAGAGCCCAAACAGTTAGTATATTAGAAAGGACCATTTAGTTTGGACTCCATGCCTTTTCGTGAGATCAAAGAGCTATATACTGTGCTAAGTGTTGGAGGGTTGACTGCAGTCTAAGGCAGAGTGTGTGGAACTCATCCATACTGTAAGAGATTTTTTCAATATCTTGTGGAAAGAATAGTTGCATCTATTTCAGCTTCTATCTAAATAGCCAAACAGAAGTCACAGAAACAGGCAAGTATCACATCTCAACAAGCATCACAGGGAAGGATGCGGAGCAGGTGGCTGTTGAAATTATCTTAGCTCCATCATGAGTGAGGATTGTTTCAACTCTTGAGAGGTCTGTCACAGACTGATAATATTTCAATCACTAGGACATGAAATGGTAAAGAGAAGGTAATAGTGAAGCATTTAAAATATAAACATCGGGCTTTTCCAGACTACAGCATGTACAGCTAACCATGGAAATGGGAAATGAAAATTTTGTTTCTTTGCATTAGGACTTGCAAAAAAATGAGTGTTCATTAATAGAAAACAAGCCTTTTTCTATACAGATCCAATGGGAAAAGTGGATGCTTATTTCAGAATTTCCTGCAGAAAGGGAAGTGCAGCCTGGAGAACGTGAGGAGGTTAGAGGACAAGGGGAGATTTAAAGTTCCTTGGAGTCCATGCCCTCTAGAGCTTTGGTGTGGGGAATCACGAGGTTCGATGTCTGGCAGGTGTGGGAAAGAAAATGTTAAGACATATATATATATATATATATATTTTTTTTGCTTTTTTGTAAGAAACAAGTACAAAAACTTTGCTTTGTATCTGCTTATACTCCCAGTGCTATCCGAACTGCTAATAATGATTATTATCATGAGTGGGAGAAGCAGCACTAATTGGTTATCATTGCTAGGAAAACCCATTTCCTTAGTCCACCCCACACCACCTCCCTGTCAGTTTTTCACTAGCTGCAAAGCAGACAACACTGCTGCTCTGCTGAGGTAGGCAGTTTTTAAAAAGAAAAATCCACATGAAAGCAGACTGTGTTTTGTCAACTTTCCAACAGAATAGTTCTCTTGATGTGTGCATACTCCACTATGGCAGTGGAGCTGCTGAGCCCATCCATGCTCTGAAGCATAGTTAGGTCTTCAGTTTTTCAGGATTTATAAACCCCCAAAAATTAAATTTATTTTTGTCTATTTACATTTTATGAAGATGTCCAATGTAGTGTATATCTGGCATATACATTACTTATCGCATCTTGTACATACTGTAATGAGTAATCTCTTTGTAATGTTCCTTAGTGCCCTTTAACATAGTACTGTTTCAAAGAGCACATTAAAGCAGTTAGATAAAGCATTAGAGCATAGGAAACCTTCAGTGTGCACCAGCAGGGACCAATTAATGCATAACACGTCACACAACACATCAGTTCCCTTTAGAAATCACACCCTCCCTCTTTCCCCCCCCCACCCCATCCACCCTCCATAGTCTTCATTAGTGCTCTGTGTAGATAATCCTTTAGATACAAGTAACCATTTCCAGTGCTTATTGGATAAATTCCAATTTATTTTTTGGGTGGGGAGTAGCGGGCAGGGTTGTTAATCAGTTAAAAGCAAAAATCAGAAGCTCTAAGCATAGATAAGGTGGTGCTGGAAAGGACAGGTGGTTTTGGTGCCTCCAATGGTGCCAGTCCTCTGTGGATGCTTATTTGTTACAGATAAACATCTGATTCATGTCCATTCAGCACTGGGCCACATGACAGCCTGTAACCCTTAAGGGCCCTGGAAAGTTATCTTACAAGTATGCAGCCTCCTGCCTTCTCTTGGTCCCCTGAGAACTGGGTCTGTGATTCAGAGACAATCCTGCTCATTCCTCTAATGAGTCCAGAACAACTCTAATAATTCTGCCTTACTATGTAATTCTCAGACATAGTGAGAGTAAATACACTTAAATGTGAACCAGCTAAAGAAAAATACAGTATTTTTCCCCACACTGTTTACAAGGCCAACACAGGAAAGAAAATGGAAACTAAATTACTAAACATGTCTGGTAGGTTTGTTCATGCTCATAAGGACACTCTTAAAAACAAAGGGATGTATATGAGTAAGGCCCCATCCTGATCCCATTGATATTAATGGCTATACTCCTGCTGGCTTGAATGGGAGCAGAATGAGGCCCATTAATGAGACTTAAAGGGATCCTATCTTGACTTCTTGATCTCAGGAGCTCATAGGAACTACTGGGAACCACTTCTAAGTTCTCTCAGTTCTTTTTATATTTTTGGTCTGACTCTCCACGCTACTACACCAGTTCTATGACCATATCATCCATTGATTGATGAAATGAGGGAAATCAGGAATCAGACCTTTAAACCACCCAGGGGCAGCTCCAGGCACCAGCGCACCAAGCGTGTGCCTGGGGCGGCAAGCCATGGGGGGCGGCTTACCGGTCGCCATGAGGGCGGCAGGCATGCCGCCAAATCCGCGTTACCAGCGGACCTCCTGCAGGCATGCCGCCAACTGCCATGCTTGGGGCGGCAAAATACATAGAACCGCCCCTGAAACCACCTCACTTCTCTTACTATGGAGGATTCTAAAGACATCATGTGGTACTTCTGATGGTTTTAAAGATACTTTGTGTCATAGACAGTAACGGAATTCTACTAACACTTAATGGGAGCATTACAGCATTGGCAACTCACACTCAAATTCCTGGAGACTAGACTGAGGAACGAACTTTCCTACTTGTGTTTGCAGCTTTTATATAGACTACTCCCAAACAAAGAGTTTTAGCACTGGACAAATCAATAGCACTGTTGCCAGTTACCGAGTTTAGTAAACCCATAGTAAAATCCTTACTCAGCCTGGGCTTTTGGGGTCAAGTCACCACTTCACTGTGTTCATGAAGTTTTCATGATAAAAAGTTACACAAAAAACGAATCTGGAAAAGCCATATCCTGTTAAGGAGAAACATAATGCAGGTTTTGAATGTGAGTTTTGGTTAAGGGAAATAAGCAAAATGTGTGTTAGGATCCTGAATCAGATTTCACAAACACCCCAAAGTTTATTGTATTTGAGGTGGACATGTGGAAAACCCAAATTTAAATTGATTAACATGAACGTTGTATCTAAAGTACCTGTATGCTCCCCATTATTGTAGCATCTGTGCCCCTCACAGGCTTTAATGTATTAATACACACAAATCCCAAGTGGACATAAGAAATACTATTCTCCTCAATTTACAAATGGGAAACTAAGTAACAGGGAGATAAGTGACTTGTTCAAGGTCACACAGGAAATCTGTGGTGGAGCAGGAACTTGAAACAAGATCTCTTGAGATGGAGGTCTTACCCACTGGATCACCCTCCCTCTCTGTTAGACCTGCACTAGTACAAACACAAAATACTATGAAGTATGATAATTGATTCATTACCACAATTAAAATTTCAGTTAGTGATGTATCAACAGACCAATGCTTGGGTACTTATCTGAGGCTCCTCTAAAGATCTGTACTCTTGAAGCCCCTCATAGTCCACTATCCTCTATCACTAGTTTTTGCTGTAAATCTCCCTTCACACACATCCCATTCCTCTCTATGGGCTCTGACTCATGCTATGTTTGTGGCAGTAGAAGCCCCAGCAACCATCCACTCTAAACTGATGGATGTCTTCCTTTCAAAAAAGGCAAAATAGGTGGCCTTATACCTGTTTCTGCAATCAAGTCAGGGGTTCTTCTGCGGCATGCTCACCTACTCCAAAACAGTAACCCCTCTGCTGAATTCCACTGCTCTGCTATTCTAAATAGCATGCAAAGCCCTGCTCCAATTGTCACAAGATTAGTAACTCTCGGAGTGGATACAGGGAGGGATTGTGTTCCCATTTAACGTGGAAGATCAGCAGAGAAGATATGTATGTGTGGCAAGGGAGAAATATGCACTGGCATACAGACGGAATACGGTACGGATACTTCTATTGTTTCTGCATGTCATTGCAGACATGCCTTTTAGAGACTTTCATCAGAAGAGTGAACTGCTAGTTCAACTAATAATGCCTTCCACTACTTCTGAGAAGACTGATTTTCTAGAACAGTAGTGGGTTCCAAACCTTGCAGCTCTATTGAGTGCTACAGCTATAGCCTCAATCTCCAGCCACATTGATCAAGTTACTAATAGCTAGAGCACTGAAAAAGATATTACATTGCCAGCTAAACCAATTAATTTTATGTTTTCACTAGTTTCAAGAGGAGGGAAAAAACCCAAACCAACAAAAAAAATGCATCATTTGACAGAGGCGGTTCACCAAATTCACTTGAAGCAAAAACCAGACAGACAATTAAAAAAGAATTATACACACAGACACACACGTTTGTAGCAAAAACCTGCAGCGGCTTTGCATTTGTCTTGCTGCTTGTACTCTATGCAGCTTACATAGTCTTTTGCCTGCATCTACAAAGCTGCCAAATTCAGATCCAGGATCAGGGGAGGTTAATATCTGAGGTTTCTGTTTCGCCCAATCTCTAATGTAATAATTTGAAAATAAAAAACAACAACACTGTAGCACGCCCCCATAGCCTACTGCTCATTGTCCTTTTTCCAGTATAGATATTTAAATCAGGTACTTCTTGAATCCTAAGAAGTTCAATGAAATACTCCTGTTTAGCATTTTAACTAGTCTGACAATATCCTTTTACTCTTTTGTACAGAAGTGATGATACTCCCAACATGATGGGACAAACTGAACACTGGTATACATGGCAACAATGCCAGTTGAATTCATTGCTGCTGAGTTGTCAGAGTCTGGAAAATCAGGCCACATTTTTGGCATTTAAATGTGGCTTAGGCATCCAAATTTAGACTCTGACATTTGACGAGGCAACAGTGAGTCAGTAGCAAAGCCAAGACCAAAATTCAGGTCATCCCATGATTTCAAACAATTAGAACACACTTCCTCTCCAGCAGGATGGTTGGCTCGTAAGAGCAGTAAAGGAAAGGGGGAAGAAACCACACATACATGAACTTGAGGGACTTGAAAAAAATGAGGGGGAAAGTTAGTTGATACTAGAGAGATAAATAAGTAGTGGCGGGAAAGCTAGAAAGAAAAACAAAGTGGGGACAGTGAAGGAGGAAAAAAAAAAATCAAAGGGCCAAATTATCTACCTCTTGGGATGGAAAGACATAATTTAGGGGGCAAAGGTTTGGGGGAAATTGCTGTCTGGAGCATCCCTCTTTTCCTTCGATCCCACAGCAGAACTTCTGTGGAAATCAGGACCAGGAAGTCACAAAATTCCTTCCCCTAGCACTCCATAGGGAATCCATACAGAAGTTAATAGTGAATGGAATAGAGCTGGTTGGAAATTTTCCTGTGCCACAGAGTTTTGTCAGAAAAAGCCAATCCACAAAGAAATGGGGCGGCGGCCTATTCCTAACTCCACTCTATTTGTAACTAATGTTTGGTGAAAAAACAGCAGTGAGGAGATGCAATACATATTTGACAAAGCCAGGGAACTTAAGGTGGGAAAGGACAAAAAATAAAAAAAATTGTCCTGGAATACATGTTGAGAATCTGCTTGAATGAAGAAATGGGTATAACTCTCCTAATTGCCTGCCTACTTCATTCAGAATGCCACATACACATTAGCTGGTTCCATCTTAGAACATAGAACCACGTTGCCATATATCATGGTGGAGAGGCGAGAAGCAGCATAGGTATCCAAAGTCCTAGTCATGGAAGGGCAGTTTCTTTGAAATTTCTGAAAATTAATCTGCCAAACAAAAAACATACAACTGAGCATAAAAATGGTTCAAAGTCACCCCGGATGAATCAGAAGTGATGTGCAGGTTTTAAAAGCGTGTTTTATTCATGATATTTTAAGAAATACAAGTGTTCTTTCTTCCTCCCTAGCCCCTTTTTTAGGGTTATAAGTAAGAATACATCACATCACAGAGTAGACTCCATGTTGCAGTAGCTGTCATTTGAGGCAGGCTGACAGTTGATAGATTTGCTTGCTTTCCCTGACCAAGTTGCCCTACTACACTGTGCCAGACATTTAGGTCACATCACCTGCAATGTGAAGGTTTGATGGACCTGTGAGGAGCTGACTGGATAGCTTTTATAACATAGCATGTACTTTATTTTTGGTTAGCATCCTGCATGCATAAATCTCACAAAAACCTTCACAACTGCCGACAGTCTATGCATGCTGATATAGAAATGATAGGCCAAATTTTCCTATGCTTGATTTTTTCCTAAGATGCAGTTACAAAATGTATACATTTATCCCAAATGTTTAAACTTCATCTTTATTCACACCGACTTGGGAACTGCTTATGGGCAGTTAGGTGTGCAGTCACCCAACTTGCAAGTGCAAATGGACTGATAACTATGGGCTAGTTTCATGAGTGAATCCAGGCAAGGAAAGCAGATTCTCTATTTCTATGGTACAATCACGTCCCCTTTGCTTCCCATCCACAACCAAGACATCTTTTTAAAATTTTATTTTAAGCTATTTCTCCTTGTCTCTGCTGCTTGCCATTTTTCTTGTTTCCTCAGCCTGCAGCGGCGTATACCTGAATGGCAGATCAAAGACCTGAAAGTTATTGTTTCTCCATTAACGCTTTTTAAAATTCATTTTTGTGTTTTTCATATGGATAACCCTGTCAAAAATGCCCTTTGTTGATACCGACATGATTCAGGCACCCAATGCCTGCTATAAACGTGTTGGCTCATTAGCTGATCAAATGCAGACTGCCCCCCTTTCCCACAAATCACCAAGAAGAAGAGAGGAAAGGGAAGGGTGGCAGTGATTCAAACCAAACATTCATTTAGCATAAAACCATGTCCTATCCCTGACATTTTAGTGCATGGTCTAAGAAGGGTCCCATGCTCCTCTCTGTGCCCACTCACAGACAGAAGCCTGCATGAGCAAGTGTAGTGGGGAGGGGTGGGGAAGAGGATTTCCACAGAGGCAGCATACTTCCTCTTTCAGCCTGTCCCAATAGAAGGCCCTACTGCAGAGAAGACAGGCCAGAGTTGGGGGGGAGTTACATAAGCTCCACCAGGTTCTCCCACCTCAAATTGCCAGTGGAAGCTGGTGCAAAACAGAACAGCTCAATGCTGTACTAAACTGTCCTACTTTCATTTCTGTGCTGTGCAGGGCTGCCCAGAGGATTCAGGGGGCCTGGGGTCTTTGGCGGCGGGGGCCCCTGACACTGAATTGCCACCAAGACCCGGCGCTTTGGCGGCGGGTCCCGGGATGGAAGGACCCCCCGCTGCGGGTCTT
>NW_020664464.1:1044191-1169891 GCF_002925995.2 Terrapene triunguis
CTTTGGCGGCGGGTCCCGGGATGGAAGGACCCCCCGCTGCGGGTCTTCAGGGCACTTTGGCGGCAGGTCCCGGAGTGGAAGGACCCCCTGCCGCCGAATTGCCGCCTAAGACCCAGAGCGGAAGACGCTCCGGGGGCCCGAGCCCCACGAGAGTCTTCCGGGGCCCCTGGAGCGAGTGAAGGACCCCGCTCCAGGGGCCCCGAAAAACTCTCGTGGGGGACCCTGCGGGGCCCGGGGCAAATTGCCCCACTTGCCCCTCCCCCCCCCCCGGGTGGCCCTGGTGCTGTGGAATCTCCCCCACTTCATGTATGCAGAAATTGTACTCTCTGGGGTCCTCAGGGGCCAGGAGGTGGAACAGAAGCAAAGCAGGGCCTTGCCTCTGTGATCCCTGGGGAGGGGGAAAAAAAACAAACAAACCCCATCACCACAGGTTCTGGGAGCAAAATGTCTGACTTCTTCCATGCAGGGTCAGACGACAGATCTCACTACTCTGGTTCATTGAAAACTCCATGAGTCCCAGCTCCCACAGTTTGTTCTCTCTATACAAGTTATTCCTACAGTGAAGAATGTGGCCCAGAGTATGGTAGTTACAAATTATGAAATCCATTCCCTGCTAGGGCAAGATATAGGACCGGATCTTCAGCTGGTGTAAATTGGCATAGCTCCAGTGACTTCAAGACTCCTGATAAAAGACATCTGCTATTGAATTGTTGGATTTTTTTTTTTAAAAGTAAAAGAAGGCAATCAATTAAACACATAAAAGGTTTCTCTGAGAATTAGCAAATATTCTTAAAGGAGTGAAGTTAATCCACTGGGGGATAAACATAATGATACTTAACTCTTGTATAGCATTTTTCCTCCATAGATCTCCAAGCACTTTATAAATGAGATAAGTCTCATCTCCATTTTACAGAGTGGTCAAATTAATTGCCCAAAGTCATCCAGCTGACCAATGACAGAGCTGGGAAGAGAACCCAGATCTCAAGTCTCAGGCTAGTAACCATTTGGTACCATTGCCTCCTTGTTTGTTACTTATATTAATATAACATATGAATGATATTCAGAGAGTGGAATCAGATGATTAACACCGTGCCATTTATTTCATTGTTTCCAATCTTTTTTTTTTTAAAGCAAACATCAGTAGTTGCAATCCTCTGCCATCAGCCCTACAAACAGATACACTCCAACTGAGTGACTGTTGTGTACTTTTCATAGCACAACCTAATTCCAAAGCAACATATGATCATTTGCAAAGTTGGAGGCACTAGTGTATTCATTTCCCCTCACTTAACATGAAAGGACCAGCACAGATAACAGGTGACCTCATAGGAAAATGAGTCACAAACGAGAAGCAAAGAAAGATTTTGTTCAACATTTCCCTTTTGGGTTCTCTCATATTTATGTCATCTTGTGTTACAATAGCAACTTCCTTTTGTAGTTTTATGCTACCGGAGTGCCCTCTATCTCTTAATATTGCTATATGCACCTAATTAGTCTCCTGGGATGTATAACTTTTGTTCTTTGCTATTGAAAGAACAGATTTTGATTTGTTTTAGTATTGTTTTAAGTGCACACTTTTCCAAATCTATTCTATTTAATATTTTAAGTAATTTTTTCTCAATTTGTAGGGAGTGCATTTGTTAGTAATTTTTGCAGCATTAGTTTAAAATTATCCATCTTTAACATCTACATTAATATACATTTGCTGGGAAATAGAATTCCTGGCATATTTTGAGCTAAAAATGTAAAAGATAGTTTAATATATTAAAAGAATCAATTCAGTTGAAAGCCACTATAATTTTCAAAAGGTGTTATTACATTAATTAACACTCAATTATTATTACTTTGTACCAGCCAGTCCATTGGGCTTTGAGCTGCTCAACATAATTGAGAAAAAAACCTGTCTTGTAGACCAATAGCACATTAAACATATTAAGGAATGCTGGTCTCGTAATGTAAGAGTGGTGCTGTGTAATTGTTTAAGATTTAGAACAACTAGACAAATACATTAGCGGCACTACTGAACCCATTTCCTGGGGAGATGGGGGTGCACTGAGAGAAAGCCTGCCAGACACACATAGAAAGGAAAGGCTTAGAGAAAGAAGTCTGAAAATAGCCTTGAAGTGACAACGTTTTAGAATGTTGACACACATATTTTCCATAAAAAAAAAGAAGGTTGGTCTTTTCTTTGAACAAACATATGGCCCACTTTTGGTAAAAAGATTTGGTATTGTGTCAAGATGCTGTATTCTGCTTTTGAATAAGCTTCACGCTATGTGTTCATCATACAAAAGTGATACACAAACCACACAAACACCACTTACTATGCCACTCTTCTATGGAAATTAATTGCATCTCTCCCCCTCTTCCCCCACACACAACTCCCCTTCAGTATCACAGAATCACCCATGAGAGCTCTGAAAGATGCATGGCTAGAACAAAGACAAGGGAATCTAGGGCACTGCCACAAGACTACACAGCCTTGGTTTCTGCTACGGTATGTAACAATGCAAAGCATTAAACATTTACACATCTACTTGTTATCAAAATTGCTTATCTTGTACTTTTTTAGTAATAACTCCTTTGATTTTACTGTAGCATGCAATCTCCTCTTAGCAGGAAAGAAATGTTCCCAGCCTTAGCTAATCTTTTCTCACAGAGAAGTCTTTTATATAAATATCAGTCCAGAACAAAGATGCAAAGCAATTTCAGGAGGGAGCGAATGTTTCTTTTTTGCTTTCACCTATTTGAATATATGGTTTGGTTTGTACAATTAATCAAATATATGTTTTGTGTAGGAAGGCTCAGTTGGTATGGTTGGCAAATTTAAAATGAGCACTTTATAAAGTCATCTTTGTTTCTTGATATTTCTATTTTTAGCATCCCTAAACAATCTTCATTGTACAAGGTGTCAGACAATAGGAAGCCACTTCTGTAGTCTTGTCGCTCATTAGCTGTTCGCATGAAACCATTAAAAACTGTGGAAATAAAAGCTTGACGCTGCAAGGGCCTGAAGCCATACCGGTTTGCAATGTTAGCCCTTCAAAACTCACAAGCTGAGCAGAGTCATGTTGGGTCAGTTTCTTGGATAACAGATCTCCAAGAAAGAGCTAGGATGATGCAGGAAGTGGCACTGCTGATTTAATAGTTGGCAATCATCCTTCTGTATTATTAATATCATAAAGCACTGCCCTATGAAGTTGCTGGAATGCACTGTGCTGATAGAAATGGTATATTTTGGGTGACAAATTTCAGCTACCAGCTACTTAATGATCCCTGGTACTTCTCAATCAAAGTAGGGGTGTTACCCAAGGTGGCATTTAGCCAGGGTATTGGGGTTGATTACATTCTGCCTATCTAAATTGCCTCTGCAGTTTCAGTTGGATATGGTATTCTTCAGGTTTTGTCTTAAATTGCTGTATTGCATCACTGTAAGTCACCAAGAGCATCTGACTTACAGTGATGCAATACAGCAATTTAAGACAAAACCTGAAGAATACCATATCCAGCTGAAACTGCAGAGGCTCTCTCTATCTAAAAATAAATAAATAAATAAATAGAATTATCTGCATGAACTTGTAAAGAGTTCTGGAGTTCTTTGGAGAAAACAAGGTTCATGCAGGGAAAGCATTAGGGATTGGGCCTGGCTGCTAGGAGTTATGCTTACTGCATTCTCCTAGCTATTCCCCACAAGGTGGGGAAGGAACAGTTCATAAAGAAGAGAGATTTCAGCACCATACCAGGAGGGCTCCAATAGTGGCCACAAATGGTTCCACTCAGCTACCCTGCTCTGGGCAGGAGAATTCCTTCCCTCCCAAAGCCCCACAGAATTCACTAGTACATAGACTATATATTTTGGTTGTCCCATGAAAGCTGGATTTGGGCCACAGCAAAGTAGAATGAAAACCTTCATTTTAATGAATTTCCCCCATCCCAGTTGAAATCCCTTCTACAGTTAAATTATATAATGAAAAATTGCTTCTCTGTAGGCCTGTTCCAAAGACTCCCATTGACTTCAATGAGCTTTGGGCCAAGTCCTAAAAAAGGATTCAACTGCATACAGCAAGTGAGATGTACACACACAAAAATGGGAAAAAATATGGGCAGATCACAAAGTGATAAATAGACTCATTCCAGTCTATTTAACTCCAACTATTAGTATAATGGCCAAGAATCATTTCAGTCTTTTGAGTCCCTTTGATCTCTGCTCCAGAATTCAGGAACTTTGCTCATTAGTATGAATATAGCACTATGACCTGTTGAATTGTGTAGAACAATAATAGCTATGATGTATTTTCCCTTTATAGATTTTAAACCAAATTTAAAAGAAATCTATGAAAGTTACCTCACAACCATATTTCACTTAGTTTTCTTAAAAAGCATCAAAAATAATCATTTAGCTATTTTGAATGATCATTTAAGTTCTTCCCCAACTTCCCGCCCCCCCCGATTTGTTGCTAGGAAATTGAATAAAGGTGGCATGAGCCATACAACACAGTTGTGCAGCTTATATGTTGTTTTCTTGTATTTAGCTAGAGATCATTCCTGGACTTCAAAATTATAAGTGGAAGAAAAAGTTAGACCCAAATGCCTTTGAAATTACTTTTGTTTTAAAAATAATAAAAAATAAAATAATCAATTTGAAAAGCACATAAAGCACTGAATTTCAGAGAAAAAATAGGAACACTAAAGCCCAGTACCACAAGGTGGCTGGCCCCAGTAAATGAAGTAGGTCTAGCCCTGTGCCAATGCAGATGCTCCCATTTGACCAATTAAGAGTGTGAGGCAGCACCCGGGGGGCTATAAAGGATCAAGGGAGAGAGCCACTGAGTCGGAGTCCCAGCCAGTCAGAACAGACAGTTCAGTTAGGAAGAATAAGTGAAAGCTGCCAGAGATCATGGAAGGAGTCCCAGAAGGTGTTTCCTAAGAAAAGGCTGAAAACAAGGAGAGCAGCAAGAGGGGTTTGCTGGCTGACTTCTACAAGCCAGGAGAGCCAGGCGGACCAGCAGAGAGAGAGCGTGAGAGAGAGAGAGTTACCTGCTGGTACTAAGCTGGAGAGAGCTGAAGACTGAGAGCAGTAAAGGGAGATATCTAATGGAGCTTGGAGCCAAAGAGCTGAAGCCAGAGGGTTGTCCTGGTACAAGGACAAGAGAGGGCTGCTTTGGAGAAGCTGGGTGTAGGGAGGTATGCTGGGGCTATGTGTCTGTTTGGACTATACTGGAGGAATTCTGCACTATAGATGTGGGACTTTTGTTTTGATTTATGTGCACAGGACTTTGGTAATAAATCAATGAACCCCACAAGGGTGCTTTGGGCTATTTCTAGGGAGTCTGAAGGAAGGAAACTGAGGTAGATGTGCCTGTCATGCTGCAGCCTGTTGGTAGAGGTGGGGCTCCTTTTTTTACACCCATTTAAAAGGGGATTTAAACTTCTAAGTAAAGAATATAAATTCACAGTTGCATCAGATTATAAATACCTCCAAGATTAAAACAAAATTGGTAATAGTTATAGCTTTCATTGGAACAAATTAAAAAGCTACATGTTTAGTGGGTCTCCTCTTCTAACAACAGTTTTACACCACTGCAACTTCACTGACTTCAGTAGAGCTACTCTTGATTCACACTGCTGTAACAGAGAAGCAGGCCCATTATGTGTATCAAAAAGCCCTCTAAACCCCATTCATACTTTCCTCATGATGGGTGTCACGGTTACCTTGGAGAACTGCTGAGGGTTTGATTTTTTGGGAGAAGAGGGGAAAGAGATGATTTTCTAGTCATCACCCTTTACATGAATGCAAAAGCTGCTTTTCCACTACTGGTGAGAAAGGAAATTCAATTTACTTGCAGCATATCCTAGCCTTATTTCTCTTAGATCACCCGGATATAGTTTTTAATTACAAAGTCCTCTCAAAAATTGAGCACTGAAGCCAGCTCTCAGGAAAGTCTTCATGGTTAACTCTCCGATCTCCTATATTGCCAAAGGAGAAAAAAAAAAAAAAAAAAAAAAAAAAAAAAAAAGTGTATTTTAGTCAAACTAGGTGAACTGTCAAATCTGCATTTAAATGTAGTGTCTTTAGAAACCTTTATGCAACAGAGCTTGGGGCTACACGCTTCCTTGAGTGTCAGGAAATGGAGGTACTTTATTTTATGTAGTTCATCAGTGCTGCTACTCCTGAATAGGAGGCAAGCTAGGTAAAATTAGAACTGCACAGGAAGGAAGGCTAAAAGGCATAAATTACAAACTCAAAAATGAGTTACCTAAAAAGCTCATCGGAGTTTCCAGGTGCTGCTTAATTAAAAACAGCATACCAAACCTCACCAGAGAAATCGAAGATGTCGTGGTTCTTTATAAAGAACCACATCTTTCACCTTTATGATTCAATTAAATTAGTTATTTGAAAGTTTTGCTCCTATCACTAGGTAAGTCTCCAGCAGAACAAGCTTGACCCAAAATGGATATTTAAAAGAATGTTAAAGGGTTACTGCAGCAACATTAAAATATTTTCTTCCCATGCCATCTACCATTGATATAGTGTTATCCCTCCCAAAGACTTGATACACACATATTGATGCACACAGGACTGTAATCGCTTCACATGACTGAAATGCAAACTGTCTAACTGCAACACTGATTCTGTGCAACAGGCACTATAGTCTGAGTATCTATACTCAAATACTCCCCCCTCCACTGGTGAAAGTGCCAGGCAGAATCTGGCCTAGAGTCTACCTGTTGTTCAGTGTGCACAAACATTTACTAAAAACCTGCCCAAGTTAGAAAGATGGGTTCCTGGGGCAAGCAGAAGGAAAGTTAGAGAGAAGTTGGGGAAGACATAGGGATGGAGTCAGTAAAATAACGCAGTAATTCAGCAAGGGGTAATGCATAGTATGGTGGAACAAATTTGTTACTTCCATAATTGTTTTTTGTTAATAAAGCTAATATGTGTGTTAGCTGGCTAATTTCTTCTCAGGTTTGTGGATGTGGTCTTGAGAAGCAACTTGATTGAGGGAAACTGCACTGCAGACCAGCCCAGGAAGGGTGTTTCTACTATGGGGGCAGTGTGGTAGAAAACCTGGTGACAGCTGTGAGAATAGTTGATGAGTGAGGTATTGAGGGTGATCTCACTGGCAGAACAGAGGGGATGATGCAAGAGGAGACAAGGACAAATAAATGGGAAAGGGTGGAGCTATGTAGGACCTTAAAGAAAAAGACAAGTAATCTGAACTTGATGTTGTGGAGAAGGTGGAGTCAGTAGAAGGATTCCAAGAGAGGAGGGTGACCTGGTTAGATGGACAGGCTAGGAATATGAATTTAGCTGCCAGTTTTTTCATGGAGCTGGAGGAGGAGTGATGTGGGTGTTGGGGAGGCCAGATACAGGTATCAGACTACTAGTATGTAATCAGTGTACCCGAATAAGGTAGGTTTCTTACATTCCAACCAGTTTTGCAGGCTTGTGCAAAAGTCTCAGTTCCAATCCTCACCCATCTAAAATCTTTTTTAGGGCTTATGTGTGACTTAAGTGGTGTGCAGGCTGAGTGAACGTCATCCCTAATGCACTAGAAGACATCTACCAGTAGACATGATACAATGCACTAGGTATAGCATAAGACACATGCGGGGGAAGACAGCATTCAGACAGACATCACGCACTAGAAGAGACAAATGAGGCGAAGGGACTGGACTAGGTTACAGTTCTTGTAGTTTTTTAGAAACATCTGCACTACAGAGCTCTTTGTAAAAATGAGTTCCATCTAAATTCCCCTCAGTTTTCCTTCCTTATTGTAAATTAGTACCCCTTGATCTTAAAATAGTCACTAGCTCAAATAGCCTTGCAGGACATCTTTTCTCTACTCTCTTCACCGTTGTGTACCAGACCCAAGCAAGATCCACCTTCACTTATTCAAATAACTGCAGACCTAGTTTTGCCAATCTTTCAGAACAGTAAAGGTCCTGGAGTTCTCCAATGATCTGGTTGCCTTAGTTTCTCTTTCAGCAGTTCCATTATAGTCTTTTTCAAGACTGAGCTCCCTTCCATGTACAGCCTTGACAGTCCGTTCTGAAGCACTCAGATATTTTCTTCTGATTTATATGGGATTTCTATTTTATCCTGGAGAGATTTATACCACCTTTGTCGCCACAGCCGCTGAGCACTTCCCCACACCACAATCAGTGCTGGGATTAACCCGTCACATGGTTCAGTCCTCTCCTGTGTGCGCAGTGTAGTATTTTGTTTGAGTAGGGGGTTTTGTGTGTGTCTGTAAGCGTACCCACTGCTATGTGTGTGTATGTTAGCGAAGATAGGCTGAAGAAGCATACCTTGCACTTGGACTGTAAGGTGTTGAGGTTTCTGATGGTTCTGAACTGCCCCTCAAGAAAGTTCTCTCTCCTGAACAGCGGAGCTTATAGTAGAAATTTCTATTGGGCTCGAGAAATGGAGTTGTCAGCCACCTAAAGCTCTGTATTGTTATTTATATTACAGTGGTGTCTAAAGTCACTAGTTGGAATGATAGCCCCATTGTGGTAGCTGTATAAACAGTTATTATAAACAAGAATCTAAATTACAAGTAGATGACTGGGCAGGTGTGCGAGAGAGAAATTTAATCCAGTTGTCTGGCCTGGGACGTGTACTCCTGCTTTCCCACTGGTGTTTTCCTTTTTGTAGCCATTTTTTGTAACCCCTTCTCTGAGCACCTGGACAAGCAAACGGAATGTTAGCCAAAGCTAATCAAATTGACCTGGTATCCTATTCCTTTGTATCCTGTCAGATTGTATATGCTTTCTCCTGTCACTTTATTTGCATATAGTAGGGGTGTCCAAAGGAAAGCTTGTGGAATCCTTGGATGCAGTTCCTAACTGTTCTTTCCAGTTCTCCATTTAGATTGCATGGGGCATATCTCCATCTCTAACATTATTTTAGCAGGCCAGATCCTAAAACTTATTCATTGTGAATAACTCTAGGCCAGATTCTGCCTGGCACTTTCACCAGTGGAGGGGGAGTATTTGAGTAGCCTCCTCCCCGTCACTATGTATGGCCAGACATAAAACAAACAAGACACAAAAAAATGGAATTGGAGTTTACTCATTGAGCACAGATTTGGATCCAGAGTTCAGGCCTGGGTTTTTTGTTTGATGAGAGGCAGCATATCTATCGGTTAGGCCATTGGACAGGGACTCAGGAGACCTGGATTTATTCCTGGCTCTTCCATTCACCTGCTGTGTGATTCTGGGGAAGTCAGATCACCTCTGTGCCTCTGCTTTACATTCTACCATGTGGCTGCTGTTAGGGATTGGAGGAGGGAAGGGGGAAGAGATAGATCACAGGCACTGACTTTGGTTTTTGCTGGTGGGTGGTCACTCCTCTCCACCCCCTCCTCCTCCATGTGAGTGGTGGTTGGGACCTTGGCCGAGTGGGGGCATGGCCTCAGGGAGGTGGGGAGCATGGCCAAGGTCTCGGTGCCAGGGCCCACAAAAGATTAGTTCAGCCTTGCGGGTGCTGAGCACCCCCTTTTTCCAGTGGGTGCTTGAGCTCCAGATCACCTCCGGAGTCGGCGCCTATGGGTAGATCCAAGGTTCTACCCATTCTTTCACCTTCTGTCTGCCTTGTCCATTTAGTTTGTAAACTCTTTGTGGTAGGGATTGTTTCTGGCAGTGTCTAGGTAGATCGTGCCTAGTACAGCTAAGCATCTTGTAGCCTCTAAGCTCTACGGTAATACACAAAATTATATACTCCCTATCAGTACCCAAGATCCTTAATATCCCACAAGCTAGAAGTCAACCCATTTGCAGTCACCCAGTCAGGATTCTAATCTGTCTCCCCAAATGGCCTTGAGTATGGAGTTGGCAATGTTTCTTATTTCACTAGGAGGAGAGATGTAATCCTAAAGTGACTGTGGAAAAACGATGCATGTGCTACAAACAGAGAAATACCATTCCTTGTAAGTGCAGGTAGGAGAGGAAAATTACCTGTGGGTACAATGAATTCTGATGCTACTGTGAGGATCAGGCAGAAGCAAGTAGTCCTTTTGGGAAGGAAACTAGGGGAAATTGTTGAAAATAAGCTCATGTTCAGCTTTAAGATGCTGTAGCTTTTATTTTTATTTTTCCAATATATTGCATATCTACTTTATACAAAAAAAATAGCTTGGGGGAAGTATTTCAGTTTTGGTTTATGTAATTAGAGGAACCTATGGCAGACTCATATGACATACGGACATTTGATCAGGGTGACTAATTCACATGGAATTCTCCTTCATAAGGAACTGCAATGTTTGGCTAGAATACACTCCTTGCTTATCTTAGGGTAGAGGGGGGCCTGATTATGCCTGCTCCTGTGTGGATAAATAGGGAAGGCAGGGAGAGGGCACAAGAGGATGGTGACCAAAGGCTGGGCAGTCTCACAGAGAAACACAAGCAGATGTTTCCTAGCACTGTAGCTAGCGTTAGCCTTCTGAAAACAGGTACAGTAGAGGTGAGTCACAGATCCAGCCACCTCAGTGATGCCGACTTCACCAATGACAGAGCTGCAGCTGTCAACATACACTTGCTGGCAATCAAAGGAGGAATTTTAGCTGAGTCAGCCAGAATTTTCCCAGTGTTTCCTACTGCTTCCAAGCATCACCATGGTCCCCTTCTTCTCTCTCCACCACCCCCTCCCCGCAGTGTACCTGTCAGGTTCAAAGTTTTGGAACTGACCTTCAGTGCCCTGTCTGCAAGCAAATGGGCTCCCCTCACCTTTGACTCCTGACTGCTTGTCTCAGTTATGCACCTCTGGAACAATGACATTTCAAACCCAAAGAGGGAGACTAGTGGGTGGTGGAGATGGAGCTGTCTTGACTGTAGGCCCAGAACTGTGTAATCAATTCACAGAAGAGATCAGAATGATCACAGGCTTTGCATATGCCATAGATGTATACCAGAAATGTTTTAAAATCCTGTATTTATTTATTTAAAAAGAACTAGATAAATTAATGGAGGATAGGTCAATCAATGGCTATTAGTCAGGATGGGCAGGGATGGTGTCCCTAGCCTCTGTTTGCCAGAAGCTGAGAATGGGCAATGGGGGATGGATCACTTGATGATTACCTGTTCTGTTCATTCCCTCTGGGGCACCTGGCATTGGCCACTGTTGGAAGACAGGATACTGGGCTAGATGGACCTTTGGTCTGACCGAGTATGGCCGCTCTTATGATCTACAGCTCATTGAAGTCTATGAGCTTTGGTTCAGGCACTAACTAAGCTTCTCAGGAACACCTATACACACAATTTCCTCCTACAGAGGAGCAGAGGGAAAAAGAACATGTGTGTTTCTTTTAGAATATGTAAGTTGCTCACATATCTTGGTGGGGAGTGTGACATAAATACATAGATTAAATAGATGTCATAGCCTAGTCCAGAGTAGTCTCTATGGATGGTTGCAGGGGAAAATCATATCTATAAATTCACCAGAGAGAGCTTAAAACTCTCTAAATAGGAGTGGGAAACAATTTACATCTAATTACAATTCAACATAGTAACTATTAGCTTTTAAAATAAAAAAATCCTAATCCATGCAATCATGTTTTCCCTTTTTCCTTTAGGCTTTTCTCAAGAGCCTAAAATGTCCAGAGCAGTGTCTGCTGATGGCATTTGCCAACTAAATCAAGCATTGCAAATCAACCACTCTGTAAAAGAGATACTTCCCTTTCCATTAATGGGAGATATACAATCTAGGGCAGTGGAAACATAGGTGGCCTTCTGGGATTCACAAGCCCTGGAAAGCCTCAGATGGCTTGACAGTAGATCAATCTATCACCCATTGCAGCTCTGTGCCTGGCATTTGCAGAGGGACTTCAGGGCATGGACAAATGGAATCAGAATTGAGGTTCAATACTCTGAAACTTGCCCTTTTCTCTGAGTATGGACCCAAGATCAGTCTGTGGAAGAAATAGAGGAGAATCTTCCATACAGTTTTGTGCAGGGCCTGTGAGCAACATTATTAAAAGTATTTGATTTTCATCCACCATATGCTAGAACCCATTTACACCAACAGGAAGACAGAGTCTCAGTCCTGAAGATTTTACAGTCTAAAGTACGGGCCTTATATAATCAAACCAGCCCATTTAGGGAAAGAGGGGTGGGGATTATGTAACTAAGCTCTTCAATTCATTCTCCTCTCCTGTACACACTCTCCTCTCCATATACTGCTGACTAGACAATCTGTGTAAGCAAGTAAGGCTGGAATAATTTGCTTGCACGTGACCAAGTGATTCAGTGTTGCCAGCTCTTTCCATTTGGTCAAAAGTCCAGTGATTTTGGTGGTTTTATTCCAAACCCCATCTTCTGGAGTCACGCGATCACATGAGAATCTTTTTATTTAAGGAACTTGTCCCTCCTCACCAACCAACCCTCAGCCCCACTAAAAAGTAGGTTTTACCCTCATGATTACAGAGAACAGTTTGTTAACTTGAACCCTGAAGGCTCAACCAACAGAAGGCAAATAAAAAGAACCTGACATTTAAAAAAATATATATCTCATTATTTTAAAGCCAAATCTAATGATTTAGGATGGTCCTTCTTATGGTTTTTGAACATCTGGGGTTGGCCATTTTGGAACTGGAAATCAAAGAGAGCTCATATGTTTGGGGAGGGAATATCTATCTGTCTTCCATTGGCTATTATGCAATGGAGTGCAATTGATGGGACAGTTGCATTTCTATGAACGGTAGGTCTGAAAGTAAAGAGGTCTTCTAGGGTAATAAAGCTACCACCGCTTCCATGTAATGTACTACTAATGTTTCAGTATTTGTAGAATTTAACTAACTTTGTATATATTTTCTCTTTTTGCCAGGTACAAGCATTTACCTCACATATGTGGTATATACATTAAAAGATCCACTCCATCATTAAGAACAGTCCATCGTTAATAACAGCAACGTAAGCTATAGAAATCTGAGCTGCCTTGTTAACTCTCTCAGAGCTTATGTTGAGATTTATGCATACTAACACATTACTATCTGTATAAAAAAAATATAGTATTCTTCTCATTTTGCATGATCAAAGAGATGTTTATTACACCATTGGCTCTCACCCTCCGCAACATCAGTGATAGGGAGCTTGCTGCCTATCTTTAAGCTCTTGATTTGGTTCTGCATAATCTGATTTTTATACACTGTGCACAAATTGTAGCCACTTTATCAACGTCTCATTATTTTTCTCTTAACAACGCAGTGACAGTGATTAATTTCTGAAGACCAGTAAACAAAAACCTAGCCTTGGAAGCGATTAAAGCCGAGCTGTACTTGTAGCTAAATACTTGTATTATAGGACCAAACGCTGCTGCAAAAAGGAGTGTTTAGCATGAAAAGCAGCATGCTACAACATGAGAACTATGACACATGGCTATGGTTGGCTTTACAGACTGTCAATATATGGCCAGAATGTATGGGCACACCAATAAATAAGGAAGGATCAACTTTAGTGCAGCATTAAGATATAACTAAGCACTAGCCATTTTTCAATGCGTTTGATGGAACACTGAATTCAGAAAAAGATTAATTTCAAAGCTTCATTGTGCAGAAAGATTCCATTTAAGTGCACATATAATACTAAAACAGCCATCCGATAACACAATGAAATGCAAATCACTGCAAAACTTTATGTACCACTTGATCTCTACTTTAACAGAGGTTTTACAAGGGGCTTGAGTACTGCTTCGGTCTTGTGCATGCTTGCACTTCGGTGAATGACAAGGTTAATGTGCAAGAATGAAACTGGCCTTAAAACTAAGTCTATATCAGATGTTTTTCCACCATATTTCCACAGTCAATTAAATATTGTCCCAGGGGTCTGTCAGGTACACTAACTATGGGCCCATTAACTTCTATAATGAATAAGGGCCAGAGGATCAGAACCTACTGACAATCATTCAGTTAATGAAGTACCTGACAATTAAAAAGGCATGGGGGAAAAACGTGAGACATTAGTTAAAAGGGTTTTTTTGTGCATGCCTTCAGCAGTACTTCTGCACATGCAGAACAAGAAGAGGATGTGGAGACAAATTCTCCAAAAGGGACAGAGCTCTCTGCTCTCCCTTGCCTGTTCCAGAAGCAGGTTCTGGGTCATGGAAAACTTGGCCTTTAGAGTCAATTGTTATCCTAGGTCGCAACCACGTGGGGTATATTTGGGATTTAAGGAGATGGGATTACGCTCAAGACAATCCATCTGAGGACAGAACTTGACTCCATGTGTCCAGTGATGCTCTTTGTCATGACGTAGCAGTAAAAATATATGAACTAGAAAAATAGCTATTTTAGTGCACATAAAAGGAGTCAGTATTGCAATGTCTTTGGTAGTCACCAGGTGAAACTACATCTGCAATTTCCTTTAAGCTAATAAATGAGGTTAGATAAAATAAGGATTTATTAGCTATTGTATTTGCCACTGGATTTACAAAAAGAATATTCTCATTGGTCCAAAGTCATCTTTACTCTAAATTATATTAATTTCAGTGAATTTACATTAGGGAATAAAATTAGCAAATTTAATAATGTATTTTAGATGTAGCAAATAGCATTGCCTATTAAAGGTACCTGGCACTTCCCATTGCAAAATGCTGTTTTCACTTGCTTGTTTGCCAAAACTTTAACCATTCAGGCTGAAATTATCCATGCTGGATGTCTGCCTCAGTCTGATTTGTTCTGGAAAATTTCAGCCAAAAGGTTCAGCTGTTTCTGAGAATGAGACTACAGAAATACACATTGTTATTCCCATATTAAATATTTCTGGCAATCTTTTCTTTGAGAAGCTCCAGTGCCCCCATGCTTGAGAGCGGAGACTTGAAATTAGGCAGAAGGTGGATCTTTGTGTCAGGTATGTGCTTTAGCTAGCCCTATGAAAACACGCACAAATTTGTCCAAATTCATCCAAGTTATAAGCTTTGGGGACAAAAGCTGCAGTTTTACATATACTCAGTAGAGACTTGCTACAGCTTTGCAGCTAAATTCCCTGAAGATTCTGCAGTGGGTATGCTCAAGCAGGACTTTCTGTGAAGTTGCAGCTGCTACGTGCTGAGCACGAGGGAGTCTCTCTCTCCTGTTCTGTCAGCATGCTCCCTTCCTGAGCTCAGGCAATCTGGAGGAGCAAGCTGCCTGATTCAAATGCAGAGGGGACAAAAGCTGGACCTAGGACAGATATGAAAGGACTGAGGGCTTGTCTATACTTCAAACACTGCAGCTGTGATGCTGTAGTGCTTCAGCGAAGACGTTACCTACTCTGACAGGAGAGTTTCTCCTGTTTGTATAGGCACTTTACCTCCCTGAGAGACAGTAGTTGGGAGAATTCTCCCATCAACCTAGTGATGTCTACACTGGGGTTTATGTCAGTTTAACTGTATTGCTCAGGGGTGTGGATTTTTCACATCACTGAGCAACAATTATACTGATCTAATTTGCTAGTGTTGATCAGGCCTGCGTTATGGAAATAGACTGGCTAATTAAAAAGAATTCAACAGGAAGGAGCAGCCAAGGTGGGAAGAGACAGGACTGGAGGGGATAAGGCAGCAAGGATGAGGCTTGAGAGTAACCGGCAGAAGAGATTGTACCAATTTGAGAGCTCTCTCCTCCAGAGCCTGGAATGGAACATGAAATTCCAGAGTCTCACTATTTCTCTGTCATCAGATGGCTGCGAAGCTCACTGTCAAAGAGCATCCGACCGCCACTTCATGCTGGTTCGCAAACAAGATGAGGACAACTACTGCTATCAATTACTTGATTAATTCTCAAGTGGCAAAGGTCTGCGTGGTGGCTCTAAACATTCCAATCCTGCTGAGGAAACATATGGATGTCAATAGGCCACCACGCAATAGGAAACTAAAACAAAAAATGAATACCTGGGAACTATGTCAAAAGACCATTAAAGGTTACAAAGTTATAAAAAAAGCAAGAATCAAACTTTCTTGTGCTACCTTACTTCAGCCCCCTTGTGCATTTGCATGAAGATAGTGTATGATCATGTAATTAAGGACTATTTTTTCCCTGCAGAACCCTGACCTCATTCAGTACATAGAATGATTCCTAGAACAGGCCCAATCATGGTCATGTATGAAGGAGGCGGTTGTCTGTAGGACCTTTGCTTCACTGGTGGCAGAAAATGGAAGGTGTGTAGTGAATGAAGTAGAGGATTGCAGGGAGAGAAAGGACAGTCTCATGGTTAAGGCAGTTGAATGTTACCCTGGGGAATTGGATTCCATCCCTGCCTCTATCAGAGTTCCTATGGGACGTGGGGCAAGTCACTTAAATGATCGCTTGTGAAAAGTTTAGGTTAATTGAGTGTCCTTCATTTTCTCGGTGCCCAATTTGAGATCCTAGACTTGATTTGCAGAAGTGCCACAACTAAGGTTTTTAGCGACTATGCTTTGAGCACTGTTATGTAATGGTAGTACTCTCAAAAATCAGGTCCAGGGGGTGGGAGGCGGTCTCAAATTGGACACCCCAAATAGTGGAGATGTTTGACCTTACTCTGTGCCTCAGTTCTCCATCTATAAAATGGAGATGATACCACCCAAACTCTCACAAGAGTGTTGTGGAAAGTAAGTTAAAGTTTGTGAAGCACTGAGATTTACTATAGTGATAAGTGTCCCCCAGAAAAGCTTAAAAGGCAATGAATGATTCTGTCTTCATAGCAGGATTTGAATAGTGTGCAGAAAATTGGCTTTGGAACACACATTGAACAATGAGGATAAAACAAAGTTTTGAATAGCTGCTCATACTGTGCAATGAATCAGGATCTCTCTGTGTGTGGTGGGGGGGGAGGGGAGGGGAAGTTGTATATGATCATGTAATTAAAGACTGTATCATGCATATGCACCAGAGAACTTAATTAAGTTTTCACAGACAAACCTAACTTTTAAGTACTTAATTTTGCAACCTTAATGTGTTTATTTTTGCATTCATGCATGCGTGTGTATATGAGTGAGAGCAACAATGCACATTAGCACAAGATATTACAGCCAATAGGATCATCAGGGCAAGAGGGAGCAAATTGAAACATGGGACACTGAGCAATGCAACTAAGAACATACTTCCTTCCCAAGTAGCAAGTCCTACTATTTAGTTACCAGATAGAGATCTAACTCTTAATTCAGTAATACCTTTTGCCAAGATGCCAGCTCATTCCCTGACATTAAGAACTGGATGCTGGCCTCAGGTATGCCATGTAACAGTCACTCAGATAAGTGGATGGAAATTGGATGCATATGTATCAGAGGACAGAATGCATTTTGATATGATCCTGATCTACAAGACAAGGTTTATAATTATACTCATCTATGTAATTTGTGTACAAAATGAAAACATCACAGAAAAAAATCAACACAACACAGGGATACTGTATAGGACTCAAAAATATTACTGCCCAGTGCTACAGAATTTACATTCAACACATGCTGTTTCCATCTATTTCTGCATTTCCAGTACTAATTATATACAATTATTACTTTAACTAGCATTTACTAGAATGTACAGAGCAATTCTGTTGAGAGCATGATCAAGCATAAAAGTTGTCAGGCCATACTTTAAATTAGATGAGAGAAAACATTTTTCACTTTATTTAAACATTCCAGTATTTTTTTTTCTCTCTCTCTGCTTACTGAGAGGTTTTGACTGGAGATGAAGTTAAAAAAACAACACTGCTCTCAGAGTACAGTGGACTCTTTAGAAGCATGATGAGAAGCATGGCTAAGTAACACTGAAATCAGCAGTCATTTGCCTGTAATTCTATTTACAGGGTTCTTACTGGAGAGCTCAAATTCTGGAGTCCAACACTATTGGTTTCCTAGTAAATTCATACTTACGTTCCACCCTCAGTCTGCCACCATTCTATGAGATTCAAGTAACAGAAGGAAAGATGGGCCTGAACCAAATTGTCAGATATGAACCTCTGCCTTCCCCAAACCCCAACCAAAAATAACCAACACACCGCCACCACAGAAACATTTTAGTGATGGTAAGCAGAGATCAATAGACCAACCTTTGGATAGATCTCTATTTAAGGAAGATGACATGAGACTAAGGCACTGCACTGGGAGCCAGGATACTCAGCTAAAATTTCCTGTCTTCTGCCAGACTTCCTGTATTACCTTTGACAGGTAACAATGTGCTCCTGTCTCCAATGCCCATCCTTTAAAATAAGAATACCCCCACCTCCTCTCTCCCAAGACTGTGTCTCTTGTCTATTTGAATTGTAAACTCTTCAGAGCAGGGACACTCTTACTACTACTTTTTACAGCAGGTAAAATGGGGTGAGAGGGCTCAACTTCATTTGGGATATCTAGCAACTACTGTAATAAAACATTAGTAGTAATAACCCAGATTATCAATTCAATTTCATTACTGGACATTGTCTCTAATCAGTGATTGATTCTAAAACATACCCGTAGGACCAGTTTTCCTCCTGCAGAAACCTATTAAGGTTTCTAAGGAAATATTATCTGGGGTGGGGAAGGAGGGAACAAGAGTCTCCATATTTGAAAGTTTCCCCTAAATTTAGGGGTGGGAGGTGGAGGTGGTGGTGGGGGGGCGGGGAGAGGGGAGTTCAAAATCTTGATCTGAATTTTGCAACTCAGGCCCGTCTCTATTTATAGAGTGATATATTTAATCAAGAAGATTATAACTGGCACCGGGAACTCAAAGAAGCAGTCATGGTTTCAACCATGGTATAGACAACATGCTCTAATAGGGAGTTTATGGAGTGTACAATCACCTCCTCCGTTAAAGCCTCATGCAAAGCCACTTTTATAAAAGTATCACACAACTACATTATTAACTGTGTCCACTTTTTGGGCCAAAGAAGGGGGAAAAGCAGTAGTGTAAATTGATAATTAAATTAAATGATTAATCTGTATCATGAATCACAAAGAATTAATCCTGAGTTTCATGTGGAAGAGTAAGTTCCAAATCACACACGAGTATTTCACTAAGAGTGCTCAGAATAGTAAGTTCACAGTAAGCATTTAAATGGCTTCGCGACACAGCTGCTCAACCAGAGTACGCCTACTCAGTAATTCTACAGCTTTTTTTTTAAATCTTTTCCCCCCTGCTTAATTTGTTCTAAGAAATAATTAGTTCCAATCAGTCATCATGAGACTTGTTACCATAGTTTGTTTAAGTCAAAGATTTAAAAAAAAAGAACCAACAACAAAAATTGTACAGTTTGAGTGCAATGAAATTGAACATTCTGGATGTCACTGAAAGGCCTGAAGTTTGAGGCAGAGAGAGACACGCAGAGGCCCAAACTGTTGGCAGCAACGCATAGCCTGAATATCAGGCTCCGTACTACTTCATTCCCTGGGGGAAGACATCCTTCCCCTCAGACACAAGTAAGAAGCCACCCCATGTTCACTTGTGACAGTCCTAATGATGCATGCAATAAGCTCTGTAGTTCCAACATGCTCCCTAGAAAGGGAGGATAAGAACATCTGATCCTCTCACCCTGTCCCTCGAGGCCCATTCTTCACCCACTAGTGCACAGAGGGACCTCACTCTGTTCCTCATATTCCAGCTTTGTTTGTAGTTTATATACCTGCCACCACCCTCTAACAACAAAAAACCCAGCACATTGCAAAGGTGTATAACTTTTCATATAGTTGCATAAATTAGGAACCAAAACAATGAAAGGGTATGCATTTTCACTTTAAAGTTATGGTGTTGCAAATCCCAGTCTGGGATGCAAAATGTTTAATAGGGATGTGCAATATATGTAAATTCAGATAAAAACTATAAAAAATATATTATCACCATGAAAAAAAAAATAGGACAAATGTTGTAAAATCATTAGAATATGGAAGGAGAGTGCCTGCTAGATTTGCTCCCAGCTTTATTAGTCTTGACAGCAATAGTGGGACACAGAAATGGAGAAAGTCAAGCCGTTCTGTGCTGGTATTCTTAAAGGAGCTGTTAATGACATCATAAGGGTGTATGCTGGAAAGTCAGGTAATCAAAAGGGAAAAAGCCCCTCCCTCTCTTCTCCCTTTTCTGTAAAAGTTTTGCTTTTCATCCTCTGGATTAAAAAAAAAAAAAAGCCTGAAAAATTCCAAGGTGGCCTTGACATTTTCTCACAATAAACTTCAGTAGGAGCCAATGAGAGATCCGTCAACTGAGGGCCTTGTGTTGCAGGCAGTGCCACTGGGAAGCCCATGTGCTTACAAAGGGGTAAGTGATTTATTAGAGATGACCTGGAAGTGACACAGGAAAGTCAGCATGATTTCTGGGTCCAATGGAAGTGCCACCACAGTGCAGTTCATTCCTCTGGATGCGGTGTGAGAGGGACAGAGGGCCTCCTCTCTTCCCCTGAAGAGATGAACTATGGAGCATGCCAGCTGGCTGACTCTTGAAGGTGTTGAGAGGAGAGAGGGTACCTCCTTCCCCAAGGATTTTGCAACATCGATTTAAAAAAAAAAAAAAAAAAAGGCATCATAGAGGCTATTATAGGAGGAAGGGAGGCCTGCCCAGTTCTCGCCACAGCTTTCTGTTAACCACATAGAATTTTGGTTTCCACAATTAAACTAAAACCACATGGCTTGGACAGGGTTTATGGGGTTAAAACAAACATTTCCCACAACCCTTAGATGAACATCCCTTTCAATGCCACCCCTATGCACCCAGGCCAAGAATCTCTCTATTGTTGGAATCGCACTTTAGGAAGCTGCATCAGTTCCGCAGTGGGAAGCAGTCAAACTGATTTGAGTGCTGTAACTGCAAATGGTGATCCATCTCAGCTGGTAGGCACAGTTCTGTTTACTCTGCACCCTAATGAGTCCCAGATCAATGACAGTGACATCCTGATTTCAATATTGGTGAGTCTGACCCTCCAGTTGATGCTTTGTTTCCACAGTTCTATGACAGTGGCCTTGCTTAAGATTAGCAACAATCAATACTTCATTAGTAAAACCTTCAGCATAGTCTCACTGGTTAGAAAGTCTAAAGTTGTAAGAGCTGTGGCTAAACATTTTCAAAAAGTAGCTTCTAATTTTGGGTGCCTCTGAATTCAATGGGAGCCGCAGGTGCTCAACTCCTCTGAAGGACAGGTCCAAGGTATCTCATGTTGCCTAGCACCCACCAGCAGCACCCAAAATTGGGGGCATTTTTTTTGAAAATGTATCTGCATATTTTTAGAAGAAGCAGAAAACCCAAAGGAGTTAGAGATGGGAAGCATTTATTAGGTCATCTACTTAGTCCTCCGGCAATTGTTGCCTGTTGAATAGCAAAGCCTTTAATGAATTTACAGTAGGATTTTTTAAATTTTTGAATAGTGAATCCAATGAAGTCACAACAGCTGCTTCTTGTTCCTTCCATTGCCTTGCAGAGAAATTTTTAAAATACACCATAATTAGTTTAAGATTTCCAGCCTGGAAATTTTATAGATGTATTTGTCCCTAATAATAGAACACAAATATCTCCATATTGTGGAGATGCTGAGACACTGTAACGGGGGTTCACACTGCACCCCTGGACCCCCCCTCTTCAATGAGTCAGGGACACTTCAGCCTGGTGCAACACCTGTGCTCCTTATTCTCAAATGGTTTCCCACCACCAGTTCCCAATTATATACAGCAGGGGTCGGCAACCTGTGGCACGTGAGCTGATTTTTAGTGGCACTCTGCTGCTAGCCGGGGTCCCGGCCACCGGCCCTGCTCAGCCCGCTGCCTGCCTGGATGAATGGAACCACGGGCCGGCAGCGGGCCCGGCGGTTGGGATCCTGGCTGGCAGGAGCCGGCGGACGGAACCCCAGACTGGCAGCGGGCTGAGCTGCTCAGCCACTCAGTCTGGGGTTCCATCTGCCACTCACACTGCCGGTCTGGGGTTTCGCCCATCGGCCCCTGCCAGCCTGGGTCCCGGCCTCCGCCAGCCTGGGTCCTGGCCTCCAGCCCTGCTCAGCCCGCTGCCAGTCTGGGGTTCTGTCCGCCGGCCCCTGTTAATGTAAAATGTATTACTGGCACGCAAAACCTTAAATTACAGTAAATAAATGAAGACTTGGCACACCACTTCTCAAATGTTGCTGACCCCTGATATACAGGCTTCACCGATACTTTGCCTACAACAGGCCTGGCTAACAACAGACTAGGCAGCTCACACTTCCGCCTGTGCCTTTCCCTTTCCCCCTTGTCCCAGCTTCCTCCCAGCCTTTAAAGGTCCCGGTTAATAAGACTGGCAGGTGCGGCCAGTTTTTTGTTTCCCTATTGGGTTCTGGGAAGTGGGTGGGCAGAAGCCCGCCCACTGCTAACGGATCCCCCCCCAGCCTAAAGGGGAGGAGCTACAGGACCTGAAACCCAACTGATTTCAGGGGACAACTAATGAAATAACAGGGACAGGAGTGCGGTCAGAGGGTCAAAAGAAGGGAACCTGACGGGGACACAGAGCAGAGTTACCAGTTGCCAGGCAGGCACTGGGCTATTCACCCAGCCCCAATCCATTCCCCTTGATTGGGGCTGGAGTGGCAGAAGCTGAGTAAGGGCTTCTCAACCAGCACCCTGCCACAGACATTAATTCCCAACCAGGTATATACACATGCTATCATCACTTACCCATAACTTACATACATCTTTACTCTCAGTCCATACACAAAAAGGTGTATTCATATATTCCTTTTTATTTGGTAAAGAAGCAGAAAGCCAAAAAACAAAAACAACCCCCCCTCCCAGAATATAGCTGAAAAGGAGTTGAGGATTGTTGGAAAAGGTTCTTAATTATCTTTACAACAATTAAGCACAAATATGATATTTTTTTCTAGAATCATTTATTCAGATTCTTATAAATGAGACTCACTGCCTTACAGAGAAATGTTGTATCAACTTGGAACTTTAATCAGGCAAAGAGAATGGATCTTTCTCTAATTTAAAGGAAGAACATCTCTCTCTCTCTCTCTCTCTCCTTTTTCAATTACCAGTGGATAAGTATAAGAGCTGATCTGTTCAAAATGGGACAGATGACTAGTCTGACATGCAAAAAGGCGAACGCATTAGTTAATACCAGGCACAAAGTGATTGATTTTTAACATGATTTAAAACATAAAAGACATACAGTACATGACACAGGAGAGAATGCATAAAATTCATCTCACTAATAATGAGCACTATCACAAAATGTTAAACACCAGCAGGGCTCTGAGGCATATGCTCTAGAGAGATACATAAATTTGGATAGAGAATAAATTTGGGTAGAGAACAATTCTATGTTATAAATAGAAAAAAATCCTGCTCCAGAAGTTTACATGATTTATTATATTGTGTAAAGTGGGACAAGGATATTGAGAGCACAGGGTGGACTTAAATCTTGTACTGAAAGGATGTGCACTCACAGAGCTCCTGGTCCATTTGCCATCATTTGCTATTTAATGTAACCCCAAATGTCTAACAGATTGCAGTAGATCATAAAGCAACACAAACAAACTAAGACATCAGTGGAAATGCTGAGACCAAATCAGGAGCTGGAACAGCCTGACTTGCTTTGAAAAGCAAATTCCCGCTCTGAAGCCAAGAACTAACATATCAAGGCCTAGGACCACAGAGATCTGAACTCCAGGCCTGACCACTGAAATGTAAGCATCACCACCACCACCACCATTAATAGCATCTAAAGGCCAGAATAGGGATTGGGGCCTTATTGTGCTAGGTGCTTTGCAGATACAAAATAAGACACAATCCCTCTACCAAAGATCTTATAATTTCAATAGACAAGACAAAACGGGGGAGGAGGAGAAGGGGAAGAGGGAGAAGTGAGTTACCTAAAGTCAGCAACAGAGCTGAATTCAGAAGAACTTGTGTTCTGTTCCCAAGTCCAGGACCCCAACCCCTGGGTCCGTTAGTGCACTCCGTTCAAGTATTGTGACATTAAAGATTCTGCCATGCTTACTTACGCTAAGTAATATGACTGAAATAAAAGTCACTACTCAGTGACAGTAATGGTGGAATAATCTGGAGCTAAATTAGGAAAGTTCTAGTAACATTATTCACAATTGACTATATTATCAAAATAGAGGAAAAAACCATCAACAAAAAGGGAAAGGAAAGTTCCAAAACCAAGAGATTTTACTTATGATACAATACAATTCTATAAAAAGGTGCTGCTACACAAAGTTGAACCATTAGAGAACCAGCCATGGTTCTACATTTACCCTGATTGGGTCTGCTGGGGGATACCAGATTTAAAAAGATGAAACAATTTAATGGGTTTCTACTGTAAGCATGGATCCCTGATTTTCTGGGAATTAACATAAAAGTAACAATTAGAAGTGAGTGCATTCTTTGGACGGTGAGGAAGTCTTCAACTCAAAGAAAAGAAATATTCCACAACACAGTCATCTTTAAATGCCTATAATTTATGTGATAAGGAGTGCTGCTAAAGGCATTATCTGACAAGAAGACTCCCATTTGAACACACTGAAAGAATGAGGCCAGTTCTGGCTCAACCAATGAAGCAAAGCAGATAAGCTCTAGTCCTCACTCATAAGAGCCTGATTCTGATACATCAGAATAAAGATTTCCATAGCTTTTTTCCCTTGGGAGACATTAAAGCAAACAAGAGGTGCTATTAAGCCAGCCATTTGGATAAAAAGCAGGAAGCAGTCTATCCCCATACATATACTATATCAATGTCTACTTGCTTATCTTCACTACCGGATCTTCCTCTAAGAATCTCATACATGTATCACCAGCTATAATGCTGTGAAATGAAGATAGTGGCTAAATTCCACACCTTAACCCTAAGTCACTGTCTTGCGTAAGTGATGGTGATTGCTGGAACTCCCTGATTGTGCGCGCGTAGGAACAAGTTGCAATACTTCTTTGAGGAATGTAGCACAAGGGAGGTGGTGATTTGGTTCAACCTATTCCCTGACCTTTCTCCTTTCTGGAGAGTTGCTCCAGTGCAATCCCTGTGCTCCTTTGAGCAGTAGAGCTGCAATTCTGGCATGGGGATGAAGCTGTTTACCTCATCATCCAACTCTGGTAGCTGCCTTAAGGCTAGCCGCTCACAATCTAGTTTTAGGAGCATAGCTCAATTCCTGGAAATGGCTGGGTGTGTTAAGGAATGATGGAATAGAAACTGCAATTTTCTTGCTACTGCAAAGTAGCAATATATAGGACACTTCTTCCTAACTGCCTCTTGGCTTTAGATAACACACTTTATGCAGAAATTGAAAAGAGCTATTTTATTTTTTTAAATATTGTCATAAGTTTGCATCATGCATTTTGCCAGTCAAGCATCACCATATAATTTTTCAAAAATTATTGAAAATGGAATATAAATATATTTAAAATCAAAGCATAATATGCTTCGGGAACAGAATATCTGCTTAAGCTTGGTTATTTGAAGAATCCTTCTACAAACTGATGCAGGAGATGAGTCATTGCTGGCATATTTTTAACTAAAATGCTACCCTGGCAATATGTTGTATTGTTCCACCTTCACTATAGCACCGTTCTAGGGAGCCAAGATTTTTTAGTGTTGTATGGAATATTTTTATTAGAATTATGATTACAAATGGAGCTTGGTGGATACAGGAAAACTTAAGCTATGTCAGCTAAGTCAGAAGCAATATTATAACAGCAATCTTTATACAGAGGTAAAATTAAAGCAGCGGTGCCATTTTGAAGCTGTTTAGCTCAAAGAGTATCCCCAGCACACCATCGCAAACCTTCTTTATTATTTATTGAAGATAATCTCATAGTCCCAGGCTCCAGTTCAGCAAAGGACACATGTGTTTCATTAGCCGAGAGTGAAGTTAAGTTGAATTAGAGGAATTTTATTGAATCCTGTGCGCTGCTCTGTGCACGTGTGTGAGTTGTCCCTAGGCTAACTCCTCCTAGTCCCCAGGTGTCCATCCATAACAGTCCCTCCAGGGAACCTAGGCCCTCTGACTCAAGTTCCACTGATCACAATAAAGTACGCACATACTTTAAGCGTATTCTGAAAGCCCCTTGAATTCAATGGGCTTCAGGCATCTATTTTGAAGTATGTGCTTAGTGTGACAGACCCAGACCAGTGGGATACAGGAGTCTGGTAGAGGGCAAATATACTGGTCACTGGATGAGTAGTTTTCTCTTCCCGGAGTGACCAGAGCAGGGGCTGCACTAGAGTAATCAGGAACCTGCTAGAACCAGTTAAGGCAGGCAGGCTAATAAGGACACCTGTAGCCAATTAAGAAGAAGCAGCTAGAATCAATTAAGGCAGGCTTATCAGGGCCCCTGGGTTTTAAAAGGAGCTCACTTCAGTTTGTGGTGAGAGTGTGAGGAGCTGGGAGCAAGAGGCCCAAGGAGCTGAGAGTGAGAGGGTGTGCTGCTGGAGGACTGAGGAGCACAAGCATTATCAGACACCAGGAGGAAGGTCCTGTGGTGAGAATAAGGAAGGTGTTTGGAGGAGGCCATGGGGAAGTAGCCCAGGGAGTTGTAGCTGTCATGCAGCTGTTACAGGAGGCACTATAGACAGCTGCAGTCTACAGGGCCCTGGGCTGGAACCCGGAGTAGAGGGCGGGCCCGGGTTCCCCCCAAACCTCCCAATTGACCTGGACTGTGGGTTCTTCCAGAGGGGAAGGTCTCTGGGCTGTTCCCCAACCCACATGGTGAATCTCTGAGGCAAGAAAAACCGCCAATAAGCGCAGGACCCACCAAGATAGAGGAGGAACTGTGTCACACTGGTGTCAAGAGTGGGATCTTGGGATGCACAGCGCAGCGGAAGAAGGAGGGTGATTTAAAAAAAACACAACAAACAAACAAACAAACAAACAAAAACAAAAAAAAAGGAGAAGGTTTATTTTTTTTCCACCACAATGGATGATGTAGTGCGGGCACTGATACAAGCTACGGCGGCCCAGCAGGAGGCTACCCGTGTCCAGGCAGCCGCCCAACAGGAGGCAGTGCGGCTGCAGCAAGAGACTAATCGCCTGCTGATGGACCAGGCTGCTCAAGACCGAGCTATGCTGTGGGAACTGGTAAACCAGGTAAAGTCCCTTACAGAGCTGAATCGCGGCCATGATGGGACGCGGCTCATACGGGCCAGCCATTGGCTGCAGAAAATGACACGGGAGGATGATGTAGAGGCATACCTTCTGGCCTTTGAGAGGACAGCCCTACGGGAGGCCTGGCCTCAAGATCAGTGGTCTGGCATCCTTGCCCCATTCCTGTGTGGGGAGGCCCAGAAGGCCTACCATGATCTGCCTGAAGAGGCTGCGGCAGACTACCCCCAGCTGAAAGCAGAGATCCTGGTCAGATCTGGGGTAACGACAGCAGTGCGGGCCCAGCAGTATCACGGTTGAAGGTACCAGGAAGACAAAACCCCGTGGTCCCAATTGTATGACCTAATCCATCTCGCACGAAAGTGGTTGCAAACAGAGTCCCGGAGTCCGGAAGAGATACTAGCGGTTCTGGTCATCGACCGATACATGAGGGGACTACCACCAGACCTTCGTGCCTGGGTAAGCCAGAACAAGCCCTCCACCTATGACGAGGTTGTCGTCCTGGTAGAGAGGCGAAGGACAGCGACGGAGCTGACCCGACCAGTTAAGGAAGAGGCACCCCGGGTTAAACTAGCAGCACCAAGCCCTAAAGTTCGGGTGACTGGGCCACCAGGAGGGCCCAGGTGGAAAAAGAGAGAGGCTGAAGGCCCATCAGAGACCACAAAGAGTCGGAGCACTGAGGGAGAAGAGGATCGTGATGTTAGATTGCCCAGACCAAGAGACCGGGGAACGCCTAGGGCTCCATACAGATGCTATGCCTGCGGGGAGTGGGGACACATAGCTGCACAGTGTCCCAATGCTGTGTAACCTGGGGAACTGGGCAGATCCATGCTCCCTAATCCACCTTGTGGGGTCTCACTAACCCCACATATGTATACCAGACCAGTGAAACTAAATGGGGTAGAGACCACAGCACTGGTTGATTCGGGGAGTGCTATCACGCTTATCTCAGGGAAGCTTGTGAAGCATAGTCAGCTGCTGCAGGCTAAACGTACGGGGATAACATGTGTCCATGGGACAGTTAGTTACTACCCCACCATCCCAGTAAAAATCGAGATCCAAGGGAACACTACTGAGGTAGCAGCAGGTGTAGTCCCTAAACTCCCATACCCGGTGCTCATAGGGAGGGACTTCCCAGGGTTTGGAAACTTACTCCCAGCAGGGGGATTGGAGAAAGATGGGGACCCTAAAATTGGTGAGGCATCCACAGCAGACTGTCAACCCCCAATCTTCTCTGAAATATCCCCAGATTTGTTCTCCACTCCCAGACAGGGTAGAAAGACAAAAAGTGAAAGAAGGGCAGCTAAGGCCTTGGGAACCAGAATACTGACCCAAAGCCAGAGGGTCGCTCTTGTAGGTAGGCGGACCCGCGCAGCTGAAAAGAAGGCCACGCAGGAGGGAGAAGCACCTGAGTCTGACCCCCACCCTAATGCTTCTGAACCAGTAGAGGCAACAGAGACTGGGTCCCTAGATCTTGGGCAGATTAGCCCCAGGAGAGGAAATTTTGGACGGGACCAGGCAGAAGACCCAAGATATGACATTAGGAAGGAGGTGACTGAAATAGATGGGGTCCCCGTGGAAGGGAAAACCCAGGGACCAGGACCCTACTTCATAATGAAGAAGGATCTCTTATACCGGGTTGCACCAGTACAGGGGCAGAAGGTACAGCAGATCCTAGTACCTCAAAAACACCAGAATGCTGTATTAAGTCTTGCTCATAGTCATCTTTTTGGGGGGCATTTGGGGGTAGAGAAGACCCTGGCACGAGTCCTACGATGGTTCTTCTGGCCCGGAGTACATGAAGAAGTGCGGAGGTACTGTGCCTCCTGCCCAGAGTGTCAGCTGCACAGTCCCCGTCCCCACTTGAGGGCACCTTTAGTACCCCTTCCCATCATAGAGGTCCCCTTCGAGCAAATAGCCATGGACCTAGTGGGACCCCTGGAGAAGACGGCTCGGGGCCACAAATATATACTTGTTGTTTTGGACTAAGCTACTCGCTACCCAGAAGCCGTCCCACTGCAGAACACAGCCTCTAAAACTATAGCCAAAGAGCTGGTGGGGATCTTTGCCCGAATGGGGCTACCGAAGGAGATATTAACCGACCAAGGAACCCCATTTATGTTGAAGCTAATGAAGGACCTCTGTACGCTGCTCCATATACGTACCCTGAGAACTTCAGTCTACCATCCGCAGACTGATGGGTTGGTAGAAAGGTTTAACCGAACCCTCAAGGCTATGATAAGGAAGGTGGTAAGTCAGGACGGGAAGGATTGGGACACCTTACTACCCTACCTTATGTTCGCTATCTGGGAGGTACGTCAGGCCTCAACTGGGTTTTCCCCCTTCCAGTTATTATACGGGTGTAACCCCCGTGGCATACTAGATATCACCAAAGAGATCTGGGAAGAGGAACCCAATGAGGGGAGAAATATAATAGAGCATGTAATGCAGATGCGAGACCGGATAGCCCGGGTTACCCCTATTGTACGGGAACATTTGGAGAAGGCACAGGAGGCCCAGCGAACCCATTACAATCGCCAGGCAAAAGTGTGACAGTTCCAACCAGGGGATCGGGTTATGGTGTTGGTACCCACAGCAGAAAGCAAGCTTCTGGCCCAATGGCAGGGGCCCTATGAGGTGGTTGAACATGTGGGGGAAGTAACCTACAAGGTGCGGCAGCCAGGATGCAGAAAACAAGAACAGATTTATCACGTTAACCTTCTGAAACGCTGGCATGCACAATGGTCCAAAAAGACCTAACCCAGGAAAACAAGCCTTCCAAACAGGTGAGAGTGTCTCCCGATTTAACACCAGACCAGAAGAATGAGGTATCTGAGATGATCTTCCGGAACCAAGATGTGTTCTCGACAAAACCGGGTCAAACAACCAAGGCATATCACCACATCGTCACGAATCCTGGGGCCAGAGTAACAATGAGGCCCTATCGGGTGCCAGCGGCAAAAAGGTAGGAAATAAAGACAGAAGTAAAAAAAATGCTGGAGTTGGGGATCATCGAAGAATCCCACAGTCAGTGGTCCAGCCCAATCGTGCTGGTGCCCAAACCTGATGGCACCACAAGATTTTGCAACGACTTCCGGCGACTAAACGAAGTATTCCAGTTCGACGCGTACTCCATACCTCGCATAGATGAGCTAGTGGACCGTCTGGGTAATGCCCGGTACTTGACTACCCTAGACTTGACAAAGGGGTACTGGCAGATTCCCCTTGCAGAAGACGCAAAGGAAAAGACTGTGTTCTTTACACCAGAGGACCTTTTTCAATATACTGTCCTCCCTTTTGGACTACATGGGGCCCCAGCTACCTTCCAGCGCCTCATGGACAAGCTATTACGCCCGCATAACAGTTATGCTGCTGCCTACTTGGACGATGTGGTCATTCATACCCCAGACTGGGAAACCCACCTGGAGAAGGTGGAGGCAGTCCTCAATACCTTCAGGCGAGCTGGCCTTACAGTAAATCCTGCCAAATGTGCTGTAGGGTTTACAGAGGCCAAATATCTTGGCTACATTGTGGGAAAAGGTCTGGTAAAACCCCAAGTGAACAAGTTAGAGGCCATCCAAAATTGGCCCCGACCAAGTCGCAAGAAACAAGTCCGGGCATTCCTAGGTGTGGTGGGGTATTACCGACGATTTATCCCCCACTTTTCCACAAGGGCAAGCCCCCTGACAGACCTAGTGAAAGCCCGTGGACCTGATCTGGTGAGATGGTCTGACGCAGCAGAGGAAGCATTCACAGACCTACGGACTGCCCTCTGCAGTAACACCGTACAGATAGCCCCTGATTTCCCCAAGGAGTTTATACTGCAGACGGATGCATCGGAAGTAGGGTTGGGGGCTGTTCTATCACAGATGGTCGGGGAGGAGGAACACCCAATTCTATACCTCAGTCAGAACCTCCTTCCAAGGGAACAAAAATATGCAGTGGTGGAGAGAGAATGCCTCGCTGTAAAATGGGCCATGGAAACATTGCGCTCGGGCGCAGATTTGTCCTCGTGACCGACCATGCCCCTCTTCAATGGATGCAGCGGAACAAGGAGAAGAACACAAGGGTGACCAGATGGTTCTTATCCCTCCAACCTTTCCAGTTCCGTGTGCAACACAGAGTAGGGAGCCGTCATGGCAACGCCGATGGCTTGTCACGTGTGCACTGTCTGGTGTCCCAAGCTGCCCAACCCCTTGATGTTGAGCAGGGGGAGGGATATGTGACAGACCCAGACCAGTGGGGTACAGGAGTCTGGTAGAGGGCAAATATATTGGTCACTGGATGAGTAGTTTTCTGTTCCCTGAGTGACCAGAGCAGGGGCTGCACTAGAGTAATCAGGAACCTGCTAGAACCAGTTAAGGCAGGCAGGCTAATTAGGAACCTGGAGCCAATTAAGAAGAAGCTAGAATCAATTAAGGCAGGCTAATCAGGGCCCCTGGGTTTTAAAAGGAGCTCACTTCAGTTTGTGGTGCGAGTGTGAGGAGCTGGGAGCAAGAGGCGCAAGGAGCTGAGAGTGAGAGGGTGTGCTGCTGGAGGACTGAGGAGCACAAGCATTATCAGACACCAGGAGGAAGATCCTGTGGTGAGAATAAGGAAGGTGTTTGGAGGAGGCCATGGGGAAGTAGCCCAGGGAGTTGTAGCTGTCATGCAGCTGTTGCAGGAGGCACTATAGACAGCTGCAGTCCACAGGGCCCTGGGCTGGAACCCGGAGTAGAGGGCGGGCCCGGGTACCCCCCAAACCTCCCAATTGACCTGGACTGTGGGATCTTCCAGAGGGGAAGGTCTCTGGGCTGTTCCCCAGCCCACATGGTGAATCTCTGAGGCAAGAAAATCCGCCAATAAGCGCAGGACCCACCAAGATAGAGGAGGAACTTTGTCATATTATGTACTTTGCTGAATCGGAACCCCAATGAACAACATATCTGAAGTCGAATATAGACAGACTATAAATTCTATAGAACACTAAAACAAAAGATTTGTGCTTTTTCTGTTTGATGTCACTGTATCTTGTAATTGTTACTATTCACTAGGGCTTAGCATTTACACTTGCTGGCAGCATGGACCAATTCAGGGAGCCATGGCAGCTCAGTGAAGCAGTTGGGAGATGGTTGCTCAACTCATTTTTTTCCCCCCTCCCACCGCTCTGAAGAGGATTCACCTTCCTTCACAGATTGAAATTGAGCTGCTAATACTATGATTAGGATTTCTGAATGGGCTTGTAACAGTTTCTTGAGAGCAGTCAGATCTACTCCCCATCCATTTTGAACAAGTCTGTGCAGTCTTTGATGCATGAATGCTCTTGTAAATAAATTATAAACTAAATAAATAATAAGACTGCCTATCACATAAAGCCAGTGTGTATTTCTTCTCTTTCCTTTCTGTGACCTACTTTTTTCCACCATTTCATAAGCACATTTCACTGTAATTCCTCTCTCCCACACCCACAATTTGCATGGTAATTTTTTAATCCCACAAACAGACCCTACGTTTTAAAAAGTTTTAAAAGTCCCTTTTCTCTATCAAAACATATATCTAGTATCTAATTTTGCATGATTCCATTGGACTCAAGAAAGTCCATTACTACTCCACCACAATAATTTTCAGCACACTAATCACAAATTAGAGTGGCGATGCTGTTTATGATAAGGCACAAGTGTTAAAAGTTTGGCATACATTTAAATATCTTGTTAAACTGGGGCCACAGCTCCCAGTGTGTAATTTTAATTATTGGTACTCCAATTCTGCACAAAAGTTATTAAATAAGGGCCACAGTTTCACTGGTATGCTGGAGCTATACAAAGTGCTAGACTATACAAATGAAACTGACAGGTAAAGGTCAGTAAATCTCCTTTTATTTATACTAATGTAACTCCAATGAAATTATTCCTGATTTACACAAATGTAAGAGAAGGCAATGAAACACAAGCCTTACATTCTCCACACTTACAACAGTATAGATCAGCAATAACTCAACTGGATTTACAATAGTGTAAAATATTACATATGGCAGGTTATAGCAATACAGTCTAGCTCTTTCTATAGGAAATAAAATTTTTATATTTATGCCATATATGACATGTATCACTGCATCCATGCCTCAATAACATACCATGTAGTAAACAGGGATCAAAGCATTACAATTTACAGATTGGTTTTAAAGTGCATTTATGAGGTCAGATTTATCCCACAGGTGCAAGATGGAGCAAGTTTTCCTCTGTAGACCTCTGTATTAATACAGATTATGTATATTTGTATGTTTTCCCAAATCATAGGGGGTAAGGTGAGATGGGGGATTCTTTGCAGATCTGAAGTCACAAGAGGGGATTAATGCAAAATCCCAAGGCGCCCTTTTAAACTAGACCTCCCACGGAATATGGGGAGGAACTGGTTTCACTTGTTCACTTGGGACTGAGGGACAAAGCAAGACTTCTGGTATAAAAAACTGAGTTTAAACAGACTTAGGAATATTCCTTTTAATTCAGCAAATGGACAGGACTCTTCAGTTCCAGTGGGACCCCAACCCCTTACTTTGGCCTACCCAACTCCCCATAACAAAGATGAGCAATTCTGGTATATTCAGTGTGCATTTAGATTGTTTTTTTTTGTTTTGTTTTCTCCATAGGCTTTTGTCTTTGAATAAACGTTCTCTCTTTGGAAGACCTGTGTGGTCGCCGGTAAAAACACCATCATTGTCCCTGGAGAGAAATTAAAGAGCAGGGGACTGGACCTTTGTCAGACCTTCTTGGGATTGCCACAGTATAGAGCAGGGGGCTGCAGCCTAAAAACCCCAGTCTGGAGAAAGAAGGGATGCTGGTTCCTGCCCATAGGGAGATAAAGACTAGAGGCCTCCGACCTAATTGCAGGTGGGGGAGTGGCATCGAAGGGGCAGTTACCCTGAAACTGATATTAGCAGTATATTGTTAAACACAACATTTCTTCCCAGAAAAGATAAGGAGGCCTTTCAAACAAACAACACCCCCCTAACCAATTACTCTTCATTCTTGGGTCAGCATTACGGAGCCTATACAGCCCTGTGAGAATAAACCTATTCCAGCTCATGCTTCATCAATAGACTTTTCTTTATATTGTGCTTAATTAACATTTTTTACAGTTTCTAACACTGGAGCCAAAAATAACTTTGCTGGACATTCAGATCACAGGGCTGGAAATTAGAATTTTTTTTTTTAAATGGTAAACTGAGCAAAATTGGATCTGAAAGACATTGAAAGCCAGTAAGCATAAAACTCCATGATGACATTTTGGTCACATTAGAGAATAACTGTACTTTACATGAATTTTAATAGGCACACAATTGCTGCTTTTACACACACACAGTACAGATGCCCCTCTGACTTGTTAGCCCTATGTGTATTTCTGCACTGTGTGATATAGATCATGTATAGGGTTTCCTTTTGGTAATTTGTCATGCTTCTAGGAAGAACAGGATTCCTTTGTAGACATTTTGTGCTGCCAGAAGCAATTTTTTTACTGCTGCTTTTTGCATGGTGTTTATTTGACCCCATTTCTAACAGCTCCTTCTCCACAGTCTCTATGAGATAATGAAAGCAGTCCAATCAGGGAGTTCACACAATCCCCATTGTGTGCCTGTGTGACATGCCTCAGAAACCAAACAGAGGTGACATGGGTTAATTTTAATCCTGTGTAACACTGCAGCACTATGAGCCATTCTTGTTAATAGTGCCTCGCAATAAGAAGTGGCAGTACTGCACAATATAATGATGAGTTATTGTGACACGACGGAAACCAACTGGTGTCACCACTCTGTTTCACAGTCACAGTCTTTGAAACTGCAGACAAACAGGTGAGGGTTTTGCTGTAGCATGTGTGATGTAAGGCAGCAGATCCTTTTCTCTAAGGCCTTTTCCCTGCCCTCTCGCCCCAGACAATAACTTTATTATAACCTCAGGTTCCCAGCAACTGCAGTTGTTATATTCACATCGCAATGCACTGAAACATGCAGTGAAGAATAATGAAGTTCCCAACAAGAGCTAGATATTATTATTCTTATGCTGAATTCTGTCCTGGTCTTGTGCCTACCCACCCCTCAGAAACCCTACATACAGCAGAGGGTGCTCCTGGCAGGGATCAAAAAGTTGAAGAGGGGCTGCTTTGCAATCCTCTAAACAGGAGCTGTGGAGATGTATTCCAGGATGGGGTCTAGAAGTCAGGGGTACACTTAATTCCACAGTGACACAGCCGGGCACAGATTTTTCCTGACAGAAGCAGAAGTAATGGGCCCAGGGAGAGGGTACTATACACTCAGGGGGGCTATTGTTATTGAAAACAGTGTGCATTACTGCTGCTCTGGAAGCATAAACCTGAACCTATTTGAGGAGTATTTCTGTTTGGAAAAACAGCATGTGGCTCATTTTTGGGAGATTCACTACTCTAAAGCTGCTGTAAGGATGGGATTTTCATAAGTGCTGAAGCATGGGCCTAGCCCTGCTCCCATTGAAATCAATGGTACTGCTCCTTTTTGCGTCAATGAGAACAGAGTCAGGCCAACACCAAACAGTCCTGAAAATTCCACCCTCTGACAAAATCATGTTTGCACCTTCCCCAGTAGTTTCCATCTTTCTAAATGATTCGCTATCATAACTTTATGAAAAGGGGGTTTAACAGGATTTTTATAACATTACTGAAGGATGGAAGTAATTCTAAAGTGGCTTTTAAGAAATAACTATTTCATAAACTAAAAATCATAAAAATGGTCAGCCTTATTTTCAGGCACATCATAAAATATTTGTAATTACATATTACAATCATATAAATGTAAACATTAAAGATGCACTTGATTTGAAATACCTACTTGTCTTCCATTGCCTTACATCCCAGACTAAGCTGTTCATTCACCTTCCAAATTACAAAGCTTGCTCAGGTCCTAAGGAGAAGCAGTTATGCTGGCACTAGCGTTTTACACAACTTTTTTTTAAGATGAAAGGGAGATATCTGTCAATACGTTTTCACAGCTCTTTGATCTGCTAGTGAAAGACTTGGGAAAGATAACATCTGCCTGAAAATTCCTCTTTCAGGTGATTCACAACTTCTTTTAAGCAATTGAAAAATGTGTTTTCCATTGGACAAGAGGCATTCCACACCACAGGACCAATGTTCTAGGAGGGAACACGACAACCCTCTGGATAGGTTGTTATCGAACCATATTTAAGGTGAGCAGAAAAGCACTTACTTGACAAGTTTACATTAAGATCCCTTAAGACCTGTGACTATCTGGCTCTAAGCGCAGCAAGAAGCTTGTTAATGTTGGCTTACCTGTATTAATGAATGACAACCGACTGGAAAAAACAAGGTTTAAGGCCCATAAACACAAGAGATCTAGTACCAGATTTGGCTCGCATGCCTCAGCGTATTGCCTTTTGTTCTCTGTGGTACTTCTGCACTTCAGAATATATTTTCCATAATCATATAATCTGCTGTCTACATAGTCAACACTTTGACATGGGAAATTTTATATATGTATATATGAGAGACAGAATGAGAATCTGCTATCAAAGCTAGTGTAACAATAAAACAACAACTAAAATGACTTTATTCATATACTGTATAGTATTTGTCAACCAGAGGTTGAAAATATTTACAGGGAGGGAAACTGAAGCATGAGGTTCCCATTTGCCCCAGCATCACACTGTGAGCCACTGTAGAGTTGGGAATTGAAGCTATGCCTTCTGCTCTAGCAAAGACATTTTCTCAGTGACTTGGTCTCTCTCTCTCTCACACCTATACCCTTATATTTTGTCCACTCCTTTTCCCATGAGTCCTGCATTTTTATACACTGTATATATACATTTTCTTTTGTGTATTCCTCTCTTCTGCTTCAGCAACCAGCTCTTTTCAACTTTAATGGAATAACCTTGGACATTTCATACCCCACCCAAATGAATTACCAGTATTGATCTGCATTGGAAAGTTCCTACATCACCTTACTTCAGTGGCCACTGTGTTCCCACAATAAGAACCAGCTACATTTTCCCAGGAAATAGTTTTCTACATGGTGACAGACAGAAGCTTTAAACACACATATTTGCAGAATAGGATATTTCAGATCACTCTCCTATGTTTACAGAATACATTTCATAGTGACAAAACTTTCAAGCTCTATTTCAAGTTGAACAGCATTGCAATATATGAGTTTATTGTCTAATGTTCTGTTAGTTCCAGTTTCTATTTTCAAAACTAAAAATGGAGGTTTTTATATAACTTTTTAAAAGTTTTAAACTTGACAAAGCATTGTAGAGAAACAGGTGACATATTGACTTATTGTAGCAAGAGAAAGCTACTGAAAACATTCCCTTCAGTGTTTCTTTGACCTTACAGGCTGTAAAAAAAATATAGTTGAACAGAATTATAGCAAATCTTACATTGACAGAGAGAGGTTTTCCCCAGATTTCAGAAACCTAGTTCTTCTTGTTAAGATATTAATGCATGGAAATAAATGGAAGAGGCAAGTCATCCTAAAGAGAGTACCAGTTTGTAATGACAGCTTTACTGCATGATCTGGTTTTGAAGGGCAGCTTAGCTGAGGACCAAAAGCAGTGATGATTTTCAATGTATTTGCACAGCAGCTGGAATATGCCATGAAGGCTTCCTTATGCTTTTATACTAATGCAAGATATATCTGCCCAGGGAAAGATTCTGTCTTGCCCTTCCATAATGAAAAGGCACTTGGAGACAGGGTGCACAGACTTAAAGAAACTACACTAACAATGTTCCAAATTACATAGGGCAAAACCATTGTTCCCTTTTCAGACCTAAAGAGACTATAGCTCTTTCAGGGGACAGTACTGCCTGGAATAACTTTGCACATTGTGAACACCACTAAGCAGGTAATGAGCTCTCATTTTTAAGTTTTGACTTTTTCCCCAAAAGTGTATTTGCTGGTTCAAAGCATCATAGCACAGCAGTTTGCAGTGCATGCTGTTAGAGTGGCATATTGACTTCAAATCGTCTCTAACCTCTTGGCCAACTTGGTCTTATGAATCTTAGAGATGCAAAGATACAAATTAGGGCTGAGGAAATAATTCATAACAATTTGTCAAATTTCATCCCTCTCACTCTCCATGAGCTGTCACTGCACTGATTGCAATTTTCTCACATGTATTTGTTATTCATAATAATTCTTGGTTTGCACTTCTTCATGAGCACCTCACTGCAAGCTATCAGTATAATTAGGACCCGATCCTGCAAACACTTACATACATGCTTGACTTTACATTTAAGAATATGAGTAGTTCCCTTTAAGTCAACAGGACTACAGATATAATTGACGTTAAGCACGTATGTAAGCATTTGTGAGATCAGAGCTTTCATCTGAACACCTGGTATGTTTATGTTGCCTAGCTGGATGAGTCTCTTTCAGAAACAGGATTTTGGTGGAAATACATAATTGTGTATCTAAAATTCACTGTGAATATTCCCTTAAATCTTCCTATTCAGGAAACATTTCTACATTCATTTTTAATAGTATTCACTCAGCTATACCTCCAGCCTACAGTTAGTTAAAACTGATACTAAACTTTTAAAAAAATGTTTCTCATGTATGTTACATTTGGGCCAAATTCTCTAAATAAGGCATGTGTTTCAGTATTTTTTCTTCTTTCGTTGGTCATTTTATTGACATTTCTGATAGAAAAGCACCTCAAAAGAGTAAATTGAATCAATTTTTCACAAAGACAACAGAACATACGTGGTTTCACTTCCAGGGCTGGCTCCAGCTTTTTTGCCGCCCCAAGAGGCGAAGAAAAAAAAAATCCTGATTGAGCTGCCGCCGAGGAGGAACGGAGGGAGTGAAGGACCCACCGCCGAATTGAGGCTGAAGAAGACCCGGACGTGCCGCCCCAATAACAGACGGAGTGCCGCCCCTTTCTATTGGCCGCCCCAGGCACCTACTTCCTTCGCTGGTGCCTGGAGCCAGCCCTGTTCACTTCCATATCAACCTTTTTCCAAAGTTCTATTGTCGACTTTGTTTAGTTACCATTTTGAAGTGATCAATCACAACTATTACATACCAGTGTAACATCCAACTGTTCAGGATGTATGGATTTTAATTTTTATTGTGGAAAGGAAGAGATGACTTTATGAAGTCTTTTCATGCTGAGCTCTACTGAGATGTTCAAGGATGGCCTGTTTACTCCACATTTAATCTACCAAATAGGAAAAAAAAAAATGTTTAATTTAAATCAAAATTATTAAGGTTGCATATTACGACCCTGATCCTGCAAAAGCAAATCATGCAGGGGAACCCCTGAACCACATACAGGCCCACTGAAGTCTATAGGTTTTATGAGAAAGCTTGCACTGTTGTTGTTCATGAAGTATTTGTAATGTGCATAGAGAACACCAGCTTTTAGCTGCTTTCACAGACACCTGATATATATAGAAAAAAGTTGTAATCACTGGTAAAATTAACACCATAAGTCATTCTCTCCTCTTCCTTCCCCCTTACTCCCAACCCTAGAGGCTGTGTGTGTAACCTAACCTCTGCCAACTCAGAGATTTTAGGGACAAGCTCTGAACTCAAGTTTCCTGCTTCGTGCATTCTGTTGCTAGTAGTCTACCAGCCTGGCTACCTAGTGTCTGTATTAAGGGGTTCCCCAACAACATGTACTACACACAGCATTGTTGTTAGGGGGATATTTTTGGGCTTCTAAGTTAAACATTGAATCTAGGCTCCATATGCCAAATATAACCCAGTGCCAGCTGGTTGTAAAGCTGTTCCCCTCTCTCGGAGGGAGTCTGTTTAAAATATTCATGACTTGAAAAGAGGTCTTGAAAACTGGTACTTTTATAAATGGAAAGAAAAAATGATTTTATGTTTCAAAGAAAGAAAACTTACTTTTAGAATATTTTCCACAGGATTAATTCAAGTGATATTTCTTCATTTATAATTATATACGCTGCTTGTTGTAGAAATAGTCTATTCCTCCTAGTATCCATAACTAGCCACCGATTATTTTACAAGTTAAAAAAAATGTTCACATCAGAGTTAGTGGTGAATGAACTTCAAAAGGTTTTAAACCTGAGTAAGGTTCAGGTAGCACTCAGAAGTGCAGATACCAGAAAGTTGTCCCAGTTTTAACAAGCCCTTATCCTGCAATGAGTGGTGTGTGGTCAGATTCCTGTGTCTCCATGGAGCACCACTGAAATTAAGGGATTCACCCCCATGCCTTTCATTGAAATATCAGGACATTTTCATTCGGGGAAACAAGTTAGAAACCTGAAGAAATCAAAGACTTACAAGATTACCAGCACACTGGTTTGATCCAGGCCAGAAATACTGTAAGAGCCACCTATCGCACATTGTTTGGGCATTGTGCTTCTGGTCCTGGCCAAAATTAGGGAGTGTGGAGTTGTCCAGATCTGACCCTCATGACTTTGCTTATATAATAATTTCTGAGTATCACAAAATTTGAGTTATGTTGAAAATATTTTTATTTCAGGAAAACTAATGAAAAACAATACTCATGTTTGAGAATAAATAAAATATTTTTATAATAAAACTTTTCGGGTGCAAAACTTTTTCCCTTCTTTGTGACTCCTTTTTTCCTTTAAAGATATGGATAAAAATAAAATGTTTCAAGGAAATGAGTCATGAAGAAGGAAAACAATTATTTTGCACCCAAAAGTTTTTATTGATGCAAAACTGTAAATTTCCACCTGTTTCTTACACATAATTGTCAAGTTGCAAAGGGTCTCCTTGGATCATGTTTTGAATACGCAAACATAATTCTGCTCATTTTTATCCTAACAAAGCAAAAGAAACAGGGAAAAAAGCTTCACACAAGGCTGCACTCAACGAATGAAACTTCTATCTAACCCACAATACAAGCAGTTCACTCCAACGGTCAGTGAATCTCAATAGTCTTGGCACCTTGATTTTAAAATACTTTAATGTCCATAAGATAAAGGTCTGTGATAAATTTGACTGATCTATTCTTTCCATCTAAGTATTTATCCACAGACGCTAAATTATTCCTATAAATCACACTGGACCCTTAAGATTTAATCAGATTCAAAAGCACGGAAATGAACTCTAAGAGTTCCCAATTCAGCTGGCTTCCCACAAACTAGTAATGTTAATAACTATTGATATATTGTAGCTCCTTGATCCAAAAGTTCTGAGCATATGGTAAGTATTACACATTGTATGTAGGGATCACAGTACCTACCACTACGTTTAAGCCCCCTTTGGTTTGGAAAGTGGCAGCCTTTAAAATGTAATGGCAATACTACACAAGAGTTCCAGTTAGAAAGCAAAGGACATCATATCCAACTGAAACCACCAAGGAAATTGAAGGCAGTCAGCAGGTAATTTGACCTGGACACAGAGACTGCATGTCTTCTGAAAGTTTGCAAAGCACTATGGTTAAGTTTTAATGGAAATTATCTCTGGTATGATTTTCTCATTCCCTCTCATGTATTACTACTATCCTCTTCTTCATCATCATCTTTTATTTATATTGCAGTAGCACCTAGAGGCAAGGGCCCTCATTTTACTAGGCACTATACAAACACACAAAATAACAGTCACAGCCGTAAGAGCTTTAAGTCTAGTTAAACATGAATCACTGTGATAAGCAGTGATCACCAACTACCTAACCACTGTCCAGCAATTTGAAAGATACATAAACCCTATGGAGCATGTTTTCAATGCTGGCCTTCATTTTGCAGACACACAGTTGCACCCCCAATTAATTATTGTTGCAAAGCCTACTATTTATATCTCTGACTACACTCCACTGTTAGAGTTTGCCCTGATACAAGTACAAAACTGGGAGTGTAATTAATTGCAGGAATTCAGGCCCTACTGATCTACTAAAAATATGATTCACTCTGCCAAATGATAGCCAATGGGCTTGCCAAGGGCCATCAACTCAGACCTTCCTATGTAAATAACATCTTGAAAAAATGGTTTACTGAATCTTCTCTATATAGTCCTCAGTACTAGCAGTTTGGCTAGGAATTATAGGGTAGCTTGTTTGTGAACCTGTAAATAAAATCTGGTGGTCTGAGATTTTGTTTGAAACAAACAAAAAACCCCAACAGGATTCTCGTCTAGTTAGATACTTCACATGGATTTCTTACAAAAATAACAAAAAGAATAAAACCCAAAGACTTTTCTGCCTGCCCAACTCTAATACCCCTTGGAAGCTGCAATTCAACTACTGTAAATATCTCATTGGGACTCAGAACCCCTAACATGTTACACTTCCAGTTCTCTTTTTTCCTCCTCAGAGATCCTTCCAACAGCAACACGTACTTAGGTTTTACCAAAAGCAAAACTGCACAAACCAAAAGAGAACCCCCATGCTCAGCCTTTCTATAGGCTGCCCTTTAATACAACATGCTAAACCCATTGGGCGCCAAAGCCCTTAAAAACAATTACAACCGCTTTCAAATAGCTATAACTTCATCATAGAAAAATCAAACATTTAACAGTCTTCTCCAACAAGGAACACACAATCTCTATGTAGCCACACACAGTTTTGCATCGAAAAGGGGCATGACTATAAGAGAGAGAAAATTATCTGGCTTGCAAACAAGAGGGCTCTTGGTCATAGGGCAATTCCTTTTAAATAAGTTACAATTGAGTCTGCCTCACCAAACAGATTGAAAAGATTCAAAAAAACCCACTAGAAATGATATAAGAAAGGAGTTTACTTTACCATGATCTGGTAGCTGTGCCAAATACTTTCAATTTCCAAGACGCTGCAGAAACCTCTGTAATAGACTGCTGCAATACTTGGCTTGAGCTGTCTTTCTCTCTCTTCTACTTCATTTTCCCTTTCTTTCATTTGGCTTGATGAAGTTTTCAAAGAACAGAATGGGGAGACTCAACAAAAGGCTAGAAAAGGGAGAAAGAATCAGGAAAGAGGCAGGATTTTGCTAAAAGCACAATTAGGACTAGATCCTGCAATTGGATTCACCTGTACCCTCATGAAGTTCCACTGAAGTCAGCAGTACACCCATATGTAATCAGTTGTGGGATCAGTGCCTTGATATTCATGGAGGAAGAACTGCAAAGGTTCAAGTTTATTGTTAACCGTTTGACACTGCATTAGTACAATATGACCTGTTAAATTACAAATTAGGGTCCTTCTATACACATATAGATTAAAATAAAAAAAAAATCATACGATCAGGAGAAATTACCTGAAATTTGAGACCTTTTACATTTGTGTAAACTCAAGACTGGTCTCATTTGTCCAAAAATGTTTTGTAACATTGGGGATCAGGAGAGCTAAATATGTGACCATTTCTAATCACAAGATTGCTCTAAAGTTTGAAATATTCATTTTCACATTTTTTTAAAATTCAAAAATATTTTTTTTAAACCAAATTTTACAGGGCAGAACATTTTGAAGATGTGAGAAATAAATATTTTGGTGCAAAATGCTGTAGACTTATTTCCACCAATTTTGCACAATAATAATACTTATATAGAGAAATTAGGATGTAGGCAGGGTCTCTGGAATTCTGCAGCACAATAGCAAAAAAGAGTACAACAGAGGATCATGTAAGTAGAAGAGACTTCAGTGCTGAAGAAAAACCACAGATTTCATACATAACTTTTGCCACACAAATTTGCCCCTAAAATAGTCACAGAAGTAGCATAGGGTTCTAGGGGCACTGATTATAACAACGTTGTTGTAGAAAAGCCATCCCTGCCCTGTGATAAAGCAAAGCAAAATCAAAGTACAACTAATATTATCCTTGGTTTACCTCATTTTGCAAGACAAAGAAAGCTGCATATCCAAAACATTCATTTTAATCATTGTCTCCATTTTAACCTCCTTTTAATTGTGTATATATACCCATGACCCTTTTTAATTTAGACCTTAAGAGATTTAAAAGTTTCATTATTCTTACCCCTTCGAGTACATGATTTCAGCAAATTGTAAATCTCCACTCTACATCTACCTGATAAGATGGTTTTGATTTTCCCATTGAGAATTATTTAAACAGAGACCAAATTGTATCAGAGACTAAGGCTTGCAATGTATTTGTGAGCCAATAACTTTATTGAGAAACACTCGCATTTGTATGCTGAAAGTTGCTTCTGGAAAGAAAAACTGTTTGCCTTGGAGTAACTCTGGTTTATTGGTATATTAAAAATGTTGTGGTGCAGGCTAATGTGTAGAATTTAGACTGCCACTTTAAATCAAGGGTGATCTACAGTATTATGTGAGGTCAAGCACTGTTTAGTCTTCTCCTTTGCAACAAATCATAATGCCTCATGAAGTACTTATAGGGTGTTTTTAACCAAAGAAAACCACATGGGAAATGGGAAGATTTGTTGAAGACAGCAGAAGGAGCACTATGCAGGCAAATAGTCTAACACATTACATCAGAGGACAGATCTAATGCGGCAGGAGACTGAAAACTGGAAAGATAAATAACACCAGGTGGTACTTGGGTGCTATAATAATGTTTTGTTTCTTTTGGAATACTTTCTTATTTTAAAAGAAGTGAGAAGAAATCTCTCTCTCAGGGGACTCTTGCTAAACTGCACTAGTAAATCTGTCTACTATATTTCCTGTAGTAATCAGCAGGAAGAGGCACCTGTCATCCTTAAGAGGGAGGGGGGGGAAATAAGCTGTCTTTTGTTTTGGTGCAGTCAGAGATTCAAACAGACTTATGAACCTGCTTTAATCCTTAAGGTTACACTTAAGTTAGTTAAGCTATCTGCCCATACAGAGCCTAGCACAATGGGTCCCTATTCTACATGTTTCTAGTCTCCAGCTGAAAGTTTGCAGTGTGCCATTCTATAAGAATCTTTGTCAGTCTGACTTCAAAATGGCAGCTGACTCCAGCAGAAAGAGGGAATTCTTTCCATTTAAAGATGAAATAACAACATAAGTTATAACAGACACAAGTCCTTCTCTTATAACATGCTATTTTTAAAATGTGGTATGCATCAACATCAATCAAGAGCACACATCAAGGGTCCAGTGGAAGCAGCAGTATCAGGAAGGAGGAAGATTTTTCAGCCCCACTACAGAAAACAGAAAAGGAAGACTATTGGGACAGAAAGAGTGTTTTCCACTCTTATTACTTAAGATAGGGTGAGATTTTCAGGAGGCAGTAAGCCTAACTTGCTACCCCTCCAAAGTGTAATGGGGGCAGACCAGCCCCTGGAAATGCTGTAGGGCAGGGGTGGCCAACCTGAGCCTGAGAAGGAGCCAGAATTTACCAGTGTACATTGCCAAAGAGCCACAGTAATACCTCAGCAGCCCCCCATTAGCTCCCCCTGCCCCCGCTCCCAGCGCCTCGCAGCCCCGCTGATCAGTGCCTCCCACTCCCTCCCCACATCTCCCGATCAGCTGTTTTGTGGCGTGCAGGAGGCTCTGGAGGAGGGGGAGGAGCGAGGGCACGGTAGGCTGAGGGGAGGGCGCAGGAAGGGGTGGAGTGGGGGCAGGGCCTGTGGCAAAGCCAGGAGTTGAGCAGTGAGCACCCCCCGGCATATTGGAAAGTTGGCACCTGTAGCTCTAGCCCCAGAGTTGGTGCCTATACAAGGAGCCGCATATTAACTTCTGAAGAGCCGCATGTGGCTCCAGAGCCACAGGTTGGCCACCCCTGCTGTAGGGGGTTCTTCTCAGAATAGCAGTAAAAGTGAAAGAGTATTGCAAGTAAAAGAAAAATCTCTTCCTAAATCAAACAAGAAAGAAGAAGCCATCGCTTAGGTGATCCTTAATCAGAACACATAAGCACTGGAATCCATTTCTATTTTAAAAGTGCCCATGGCTAGTTATTTGTTCTAGAAAGTCTTGTAGAGAGAGCCAATTGTTCCATTGTAGGTGGATGAAGTTGTTTATTTCAATAATATAGTTATTTGCAAGATCAAGGAAGAACAGTGTACTGTTCAATTTTTGTTGTGCTATATTTCTGTTTACTGTAAAGTGATATCCAGTAAAGGTGCCTTTGATTCTGGTAAAAATACAGTGTTAAATATTTTGCCTATCTTTTCTCAGATTAAATGCCAGAAACTTTGAATGTTTTGACAAGACCACAGAGAGTGACAGAAAGTTGAATTTGTCTAAGAGCATTTTCTCCAAATGTTCAGACTGGTTTTGTAAATGGTGTTGTATAAAGAAGGTGAAATGAAACCTCTCTGAATAATGTATAATCTTTATTTGCTGTAATTCATTAACTATAGAGAACTGATATATCAGGAGCAAGTCTCTCTTGCATTCAAGCTCTGCTCAGCACAGGACAGGTGGAATCTGTCAGGTAGCTTAGGGGCTGCTCTGTCCAATACCAACAGAAAACCCTAAGGACCTTACAGAAGTGGAGGACTGGTGTAGCAGAGCACAGCCTAGCTCTTCCCCATCCCCATCCCCTGTGCTGGGATGTGAGGGGTCAGCAGACACAGAAATTGGTTCTGCTGGATTGATAGCAGGGGGAATTCCCCTCTACAAGAAGATTTCTCTGCTGTCCATTTACAATCAGAATCAAGATGCTTTACGTCTCTGAGTGGTGCAATGGGGCTGGAGCATGTGGGAGTATCTGGTCAATAGTTTGTAAGCCTATCATCAGGCATTCCTCTTTCTCTCCATGATGTTGCAAGTCTCAGAACCACTCTCATAGTTTGGCTATAACTAAGGAAATAAATTTACATTACAACATTTTACAAAGAGAAGAGAAGATTTTTTGGTTTCATCTGGTCAAAAATCTTTTCTAACCATGGCATCAGGGAATGGGATTTTTTTTTAATGAATTTCTTTGTTATCAAATCATTGTGTTTGCAAATAATAAAAAGGTGGTTTTGTTAGTTTAGGTCCCACATAACTTTTTATGAATTGGTCATAAAATTTTTGCTTCTCTTTTTTTACGTTGTTTCCGATCACTATTGTGTCTGTCATTATAGAATTGTTGGTTACTTGAACTGAGCACTGAGTTTCTGATTTGAGAAATAATAAATATGTTCATATATCCTGTCCTGTCATTTGTTGTTCTCTTTGCCCAGAAATACCTTCATGTTTTGTGATTCATACTGAAATACATTTAATTTAAGATACGTTTAATTTAAGAATTTTAAATGGGGGTAGATTAAACCTCCTGTGCTTTTTCGATGCTATGGATTGTGTATTGAGTTCATATGATTTTTCTTTTCTTGGTCCAATTAAACTTTGAAAATGCTTTATGGAATATTTAGGGGGAAAATAAGTTTTGATGTCATGGGGGAACATTTGAAATTGGTATAGAAGCAGTGGGAACATATTCATGTTTATTATAGTTGCTCTTTTTAACACAGAGATAGGGAGATCAATCCTCCTACTGCATTTAAATCATTTGAATAGTTTGGATTAAAGGTGTGATATTCTGCTTTTGCACCATATTAAGGTTGTTAGGTATTTCTATTCCCAGCTATGTGATTCACCCTGGAGGAATTTTAAACTGAAATTGTAATACTGATTGGGAGATGGCACCACCACAACAGAGTTTCAGATACACTGGCATTTGCCCTATATTCAGAAAAGTTGCTGAAGTCTTCTTTAGTTTTTTTAATTAAGTGAAAACAGAGAGCTATGTATTTCTTATTGTGATTAATAGATCATCTGTATATACAAAGAAAGTTATTTTTTCACTGTGTGGCCACCTTTAATCTACCTGAGTCCAATTATGCCCTGGAAATTCACATTTGAAAGAGCCCTCAAAATGCAAATCTCCCCTGTTACCCATGCAAGGAAAGGTCAGCTGTCTCCTCTAGGCAGGCTTTCATGAAGCTGGGATCTGTGCTGTTGAAGTGGATGGGTCAAGGCACTAGGCACAAGGCACTAAGCCCATGATGAGTGGGGGCAGGTCATAGAGATGCAAATCATTCCTCCCTACACTCACTGGTCCCATGGCTGTTCTCAGAGAAAGGTAATAGAGCCAGAGACTGTATTTTTCTTTTATTGGGGCCCTCTGCTGTGAGAAACTCATTTTAATGGGCAAGATGGTGGAAGATATCCCGGGGATGCCATCATAATCTGACACAATTGTTTAGCCAATCTATCCCTTGTTGTTTCTGATTAATTGTACCGGGACTTGATTATTTGGTCAAAAGCTAAAGAGGAAAAGATGCATCATTCTCTGGTGCCTCTGGAAAGAGTGGAAACTGAGATAATGTATGTTTAACTAAAATGGGTTTCTCTACACAGCGCAGAGTGTAGCCATCTATACAAGAACAAGATCCGTTAGTACTATATTGCCAATGTTTGCATAACAACATTCAGGTGTCAGATTCTCTGAGACAAGGAAATAATCTATTATCACACACACACTCCCCACCCGCATATGCCTGTGGCAATTCATCTTCTATAGCATCCTCTCCTCATGCTGCAGTTTAAAGTAATAATCTATTCTGGTGTCTACTTTTTTTGACACTGAGTGATAAGTGTATTCTCTACACTGATAATGGAAAAATATCAGCACATATCACACAAACCTAAATTTGTCATATTTTTCATTATTTATTTAGATTAATACTCAAAATAGAAAGAAATCTATCTTGAGCTCTAGTGACTTTGTCATAATTAAAATTACAGCCACATCAGAGAAAATACCAGCAGCTTCCTCTCAGACCACAATAAACTGTTAAGTGAGGGTGGGATTTTCAAAAGGTCTCAGCATTGACCTATCTCTGCTCTGCAGTCAAACTACTATTGCAGTCAAACTACTATTGATTTTGAGGGGAATAAACTTAGACCAAAGCTGAGCACTTTTGAAAATCCCACCCCAAAAAAGGAGAAAGAAAACATAATGCTATTTTTATGCTATTTTATGCTATTTTTGTGTTATTTTGTGTTGTCTTGGGTAGCTCCACAGGGGAAGGAGAGCCAGAAGATCATGTGTGCTAGAAGACATAACCTCTGAGTAGATTTCAGCCCCCTTCTCCCGGCAGCACAAAAGGCTGTCTGAAGGACAAGAGATTCAGGCAGCTGCTTGGGAGCCTGGGAGAGGGTTCCTGAAATTGAAGGAGTCCTGGGAAAACCAGAGACTGAATCAAACAGGTAAATATAGGACGTGGCAGAGAGACAGTCGAGTAGATTTCTTATTAATATTCGTCAGTGCAGCAGGATATAAAAGGGAGAACTTAATCTGTACACTGTGGAAGGCTTTATACATTTTGCATATGTAACGCTTCTGAGACGTGGTTAAAGGCAGAAAAATGGGCTGGGCTCAATATATCTAGGGTCCCTCTTGGCAAATAACTAAACAATCTCTATCCCTCACCAAAAACTAAATGCATCCTCCCTGGCTACCATTAACATGCAGAACTTCCCTACTCGCAGGTCCTCTGAGACTAGTCTTTATTGGGGGAATGGGAACACAGTCATAAACTTGAGAAAACACAGCAACAGAATATATATGCAAATAAAGATAAAGTATGCTCCCCTGCTGTAAACTTTAGCAGTAGTCCATCTAACTCCCTTTGCACCCTCCAGTGAGAATATCACACAGGTAATAGGCCCTTGATCGCACTACCCCTTTGATCCACCAAACCCCCTCATAGTTTGGGTCAGGAAGTAGCAGTTGTCCAAATGTATCTGTGCAGATCTGCTTCCAGTTTCAAGGGACTTGCTTGCCTTGTGTTGCCTCGAGGTGCTGCCACCTAACTAGCTTAGTGATTTAGCTTTATTACGGTGCTGGGAAGATAAAGCCTCATTAGTGTTCACTCAGCTCTGCTGCTGTCCTCTGCATCACCTCTAGTTATGAACTCCTCTTTAACAGCGCTCTCAGTGAAGTCCTCAGTCTATGTTGTCTCTTGCTGAGAAGTCCTCAGTCTCTATTGTCTCTTGCAGCAAAGTTCCCCACAAGAGAGGAGCCAAGAGCACTTAAGGCCCTTAAACAGAGTCCTAGTTACTTAGAAGTGAGTTATAAGGTAAGACTTCTTTGCCTTCTTTGAGCCACTCTGAAAGCTCACCATCCCTGAAAATCCAAATTCATATATAGTTATGTTCACTGTCTAAATGCCACTGGAAGAATTCTGGGTAGGAAGCCTATGCAAATGAAGCTCTGTAAGGCAGCATTTTTCCCTTTCATTAATAGAGGAAGTAGAGAGCTCTTTCTGTTCTGTAGCTTCTGGCCATGGGGCTTTCACTTATAGTATATTTTACCCCACTGCTTCAAGAATTCTGGCAGAATTTTTTGGAACAAACCTTATTTTATGTTTTAATCTGTTTTTGCAATAAGTTCTAATAGGCGTCTCTGTAAGTCTTGATTTTTTTGTGTCCACTCTGGTTCTCCAAATTATTCAGCATTTCTGTTACATGTTTTCTGTTAGATTTCTAACTCGTGCTGGAAACCATTTGACTTCTGGGCATTATCTTCTGTTTCTGATGCTTGTTGCTTCAGCTCATCAGTGTCCAAAGAGATAGAGCTGATTTTTTTTCTCTCAGGCTTCTGTTTTCCATTCTAGTTTTTCAAATGCTACATGCAGCACTGCTGTGAAGTTCACTGTACTTTCTGCTAGACTATTTTTTCCTGCATGCGCCTGTGGCAGTCCATCTTCTATCGTCCTCTCATGGCACTGCCTGATCTTTCTGAGAATTTCTGAGACTCATGATAAATTTCTGGTAAGGTCAGAGCTGGGAGAGAGTTCTACTGAAATTTAAGAGAGACAGATTGGCCATGTAGCTGTTAGCAATGATATTTTGTCCCAGCAGACTGGAAGTTTTCACTGCCATCTCCTGTTCCCTCATGTTGTCCAAGAACACATCCCTCCAATATGCCCTGGGACTCAGGCAATCCAGAATGCATTGGACAGTTCAAATGTACATGCTGAGGGTCAGGTTCTCTCTACAGTTCTGGCCCCTTTTCACCACTCAGATGCACAAAGGGGTCATAATCTGGTCAGAAATGTGCCAACATGGCAATTCTGTGCTGGACACAAGTGTGTCCTGTGCCTGCGGTCCCTCCAACTCATAGCATAGGGGGTATATTGGAGGAAGGAGGATATAAGTCAGAATCTAAAGGGTACACAGTTGAGTAGGTGTCACCATACCTATCCTCCACTGGCAGAGGGTCTATGAAGATCTTATGCCACCATCACAAGCTCAGTAGCTTCTCTATGTCATGTTGGTGCCTGGGCCAACTCTGAGAATCAGCATGCCATCAATGGCTCTCTGATACAACCACCTCTCTCTCCTGCACCAAGCAGGACACTAACTTTGAAGAGGGAAGGAGTTGTTTTTGGGTGCAGGGGCTATCATGAGGAAAAGTGGTTAAAAAAGAGTAAAAATATTGTAAGCTGAATGGGACTTTTTTCTTACTGTGTTTATTAGACTGTGTAATTATTTCACAAATTTGGGGGCTATGGTGGCTGATCAGCTGAACATGAACTCCCAAGTGCAATGCTGTGGCCAAAAGCGTTAATGTGATCCTTGGATGCATAAATAGTGGAGTATGGGGTTGCACTGCCTCTGCTCCTCAGCACCATCCAGCTTCAGACATTGCTGTGCACTCCCAAGAGTGTTCACTGCTAGCCTGGGCATACCCCATCTGCCCCGATCCATGGACATTTGGGAGCAGGTGAGTGGCTACCCTGCACCAGGCAGCCTGGGGTGAGTACAGGAGCCATGGAAAAAAGTGATCATGATCTGATAGAATTAAAGATCCTAGGGAAAGGAGGACATGAAAATAGCAAAACAAGGTCACTGGACTTCAGAAAGGTGATTTTCAACTAACTTAGAGAAATAGTAGGCAAGGCCCCATGGAAAGACCAATTAGGAAGAAAGGGAGTTGAAGGGGGTTGGAAGTTCCTAAAAGATGTAACACTAGAGGCTTAATATCAAGCTATTCTGATGAAGAGGAAAGATATGAAGAACCACAGGGGGCCAATGTGGCTGCATAAGGAGCTTTTTAGTGATCTAAAACCCAAAAGGGATACATACAGAAAATGGAAGGAGGGCTCTGTCACCAAAAAAGTATACATGGGAATAGCACAAGCATGTACGGACAAAATCAGGAAAGCCAAGGCAAAGAAAGAGCCGGCAAGGAATGTTACAAACAACAAGAAGGGGTTCTTCAAATATATCAAACAAAAAAGAAAGATCAGGGATCATGTGGGTCCACTGCTTAGTGGAGAAGGTGAGCTGGCAATGGAAGATAATAGGAAAGTAGAGCTGCTCAATGCCTACTTTGCTTCAGTCTTATCACAAAAAATAATGTGACCAGATGATGAGCAAAGTTATCAGCGACAATAAAGGGAAAAGGATGAAGAATAGGATAAGTAAAGAACACGTCAGAGACCTTCTGACCAATTTGAATGAATTCAAGTAAGCGGGGCCTGGTGCTATTCACCGCAGTGTACTGAAGGAATTAACTGAAGAAATTTTATTTGCAAACTCATGGATGACAGAGACCCTGGAAGACTGGAGAAGGGCTAATTTAAAAAGGGGAAAGGAGGAGGATCCAGGGAAATCTAGACTAGTCAGCCTGACTTTGATACCTGGGAAGCTACTAGAGCAATGTATAAAACATTCTGTGACAGGTTCCCTCCGGGGTGCCACCTGTAACTGGAGTACCTCTGAGACCTCTGACCCACCAGCCTGGGCTCCCTCTCACACTGTGCTTCTGTGACAAGCTGCAAAGCCCTCCAAGCTTGTACTTTCACCAGCATTCACACAGGTAGGGACACATCCAGCTGCCATCCTCCCAGCCTCGGACCCCAGCTTCCTGCCCTGGTCAAATCTGGCCAGTGTCTGGGTTTAATACCTGGTCCGCCTCTTCCTCGATGTGAAGAGGACCATGGACACTTGTGGTAACCAAACTGAGACTTTCCACCAGACATCTTAGTCAAACACACACTGGTTTAGAATAAAACATAAAATAAGTTTATTAACTACAAAAAGATAGATTTTAAGTGATTCTAAGTGATAGCAAACATATCAAAGCAGATTACCTAGTAAATAAACAAAACCGCAAACTGAGCTTAACACACTAGATAGGCAGGATATGAATTAGCCAATTTTCACCCTGAATGATAAACAGGCTGGCAGATTCTTAAGGCACAAGCTGCCTTTCCTTTGCAGGTTGGGTTTTCCAGGTTTTCATACACAGGCTACAAATCCCTCTGGCCTGGGATCATCACTTCCCACAGTTCAGGTGTTTCCAGGTGTGTTGTTGTAGGGGGAGTAAGACAACATCATGATGTAATTTCCCCCTTTTGTATCTTCTTTCCACTTGCTGGAAAGCTCTTCTGCTGTGACCTGTGTCAAACAGTTCCCATTGTGTAGTGCTATCTCTGAGAAGTTTCTATTGTACACAGTTCCTGGGGTAATTCTTGTGCTCCTGTGCATTTCCTCAATAAGTCATTAACATTGTTTGGCCTTTTTACTGTTGTACCTGAAAGGCTGCTTGTGGATGTTTTCAACCTCACAACATGTTTCAGTAACACATACATAGCCAAATTTCATAACTTCACATATGAGGACAGCACATACAATCCAACGAGATATTAATATCTAGCAGATCAAGACTTTTAGAATTATAGCTCACAAGGCATATTTTGTGCAAAACATATCCTAATTATATGAAGGTTGAATAAGGGGGTGCCAGGGTGTCATACATTCAATTTGTGAATACCTGGAGGAAGAAGGGGTAATCACCATTAGCCAGCATGGATTTACTAAGAACAAATCATGCCAAACCAGTTTGATTTCCTTCTTTGACAGGGAAACTGGTTTGGAGGATTAGGAGAATGCGATGGACATAATATACCTGGACTTCAGCCAGGCTTTTGACACAGTCCCACATGATATTCTGATAGGTAAGCTGGAGAAATGCGGGCTTGGCAAAGCTACCATGAAGTGGATACATAACTGGTTAAAGAACTGCAAATGAGTAACTATTAATGGAATGATGTTGGATTGGAGGGAGCTCTCAACTGGGGTTCCATAGGGATCTGTTGTGAGGCTAATGTTATTTAACATATTTATTAATGACCTGGATGTAGGTATAGAGATCATACTGATCAAGTTTGCAGATGACACAAAGTTAGGGAGGGTTGCCATTATTTTGGAGGATAGAGCTAAAATTCAGAGGGATCTTGATAAATTGGAGAATTGAGCTATAGACAACAAAAATGAAATTCAACAAAGACACATGTAAGGTTTTCTTAGGGAAGAAAATCCAAATGCACAAATACAGAAAGGGGGAAAACTGGCTTGGCAGCAGCACTGCTGAGAAGGATCTGGGAGTTGTGGTGAATCGCAGCCTCAACATGAGTCAGCAATGTGATGCTGTTGCAAAAAAAGCAAATGCAATTTTAGGTTGCATTAACAGAGGCATAGCATGCAAGTCATGGGAGGTGATAGTATCATTCTACTCAGTGCTGGTTAGGCCTCAGCTGGAGTAATTTGTCCAGTTTTGCTCACCAACATATAGAAAGGATGTGGAGAAACTGGAAAAGATCAAGAGGCAAGTGATAAAGATGATCAAATGGATGGAATGCAAGCCATACTAGCAAAGGGTGAAGGAAGTGAGTATGTTTAGTTTAGAAAAGAGGAGATTAAGGGGCAATATGGTAATAGTCTTCAGATATTTGAAAGGCTGCCACAAAAAAAAAAATCTAGAAAAGTTGTTCTCTTTTGACACAAAGGGCAGGACACAAGGCAATGCGTTCAAACTACAGCATAGCAGATTTAGATTAAGGCTACGTCCTCACTACGGGGGGGAGGGGGTCGATTTAAGATACGCAAATTCAGCTACGCAAATAGCATAGCTGAATTCGACGTATCGCAGCCGACTTACCCCGCTGTAAGGACGGTGGCAAAATCGACCTCCGCGGCTTCCCGTCGACGGCGCTTACTCCCACCTCCGCTGGTGGAGTAAGAGCGTTGATTCGGGGATCGATTGTCGCATCCCGACGGGACGCGATAATTCGATCCCTGAGAGGTCGATTTCTACTCACCGATTCAGGTGTAGACCTAGCCTCTATCTCAGGAAAAACTTCCTACCAGTACAAACACTAGGGTAATGGAACAGACTGCCTCGGGAGGTTGTGGAAGCTTCTTCACTGGAGGTTTTCAAAAGAGGGCTGGATAGCCATCTATCTTGTATGGTTTAGACACAACAATTCCTGTATCTTGGCAAGGGGTTAAACTAGATGACTCTGGAAGTCCCTTCTGACTCTATGATTCTATTCTATGATAGAAAATATACTTAGATAATTATTGAATGTATTGCAACATACTGTAATGTATCAATGTGTAATCCTGATGACAGGAACATAGGAACACAAGGAATTGCATGCTGGATCAGAGCAGTGGCCCATGTAATAAGTGGTCCTGTCTGTGACAATGACCATTACTACATTACATATCATGTCCTCTCTTATCTTTCCCCATCATTTATATCTATCTAGATTTTTTAGATGGTATCTGTTATCTGCAATTGGTCAATCATTGTGTTCCTACAATGCACAGGTACAACACATGTATTGTATTTGCATTGCCCTGAAAAGCAAAGCACCACAAAACACTCTGTGTCATAATATCAAGGACCCTATTTTCCTCTTTACGTGAATAGTGCATTTATAGGAGAGGAAATTGTGAGTGCCAAATAAGGTATTATTATTATCAATTTGTATTGGCATAGTGCCTGGGAGCTCCAGGAGTGGACCCAGGACCCCATTGTGCTAGGCACTATACAAACACTTAAGAAAAAGATGTAAAGTTTCATTGTGTGAAGAAGGAGGAGTTTAAGTGGGGGTATGATAGCAGTTTTACAGTCTCCCAGCTTCACCAGTTCATGCTCACTACTAGCTTGCACAGGTACCTCATGAGCTACCAGGTTAGCCCTGGAGTATCACAAAGGAGATTTCCACAACACAGAAGGAAAAAACAACAAACAACAACATAAGTTAATACAGCCTGAGGCTAAATTCCATTACTTCCACTGATGGGTTTGTGAGGGAAGCATTTGGAAGAGTCCAGCCAGCTCCCTACCTCTTAGCCAGACTCTGTGTCTGTAACAGAGTTGGCTGCCTGCTGAGCACCCACTTGTGGGCAGGGGGCACTCTACAGCAACCTGCCTCTGTTTACCCCTCTTCAGGGCCCTTTAAAAATGGGACACAGACTTCTCTGTGGGTTAACACCACACCTGTTTGGGGCAGGCTTAATAACAGAAAATTATTTTCTGTGTTATCACTTCCCCTGCATGGGACCAGTTTAATAACAGAAATAGTCTTAATGGTCCTCATTGTCACAAAATAAAGTCCATCACCACACAACCGTCCATATTTGGCTCGTGTCTCTACTCTCACAACTGGAGCCCTTCTTCTATCCCAGTCTGTTCTCACAGCCCTCCTTCCCAGCTCCTCCTAGCTGGAGCTCAGCCTTCTGGCACTGGCCTCTAGGACCCCAAACTTCTAAGCCCAAACTCCATCCGGGTTTCCCCACATGAGCCTCCTGTTCCCTGGGCTCCTCGCTATCACAGCTTCCTTGGTCTCAGGGTCATCCCTGCTGGAGCCCTTTAAACTCTCTACATTTTCCTTCATTGCAGACTCCTGATTCACTGTATAGGGCAGTCACCCTGATCTCTCTTAGGTGTGACTCATTCTGTAATCAGGGTTGCCTCCAGTCTTAAGGAATGAGCCACCCTGTTACATTCCCCTTGCTTCCACATCCTGTATTGGAATCCTGTTGATTGGTCCAGGGAGGGGCTTCCATTAGTTCAGAGTGAAACATGCTAAGAGGTAGATCTGGCCCCTTCTATGTATATAGTTTTCCCTCAGTGTACAGGGATACATCGTGGCCTAGGATTAATATGCCAAATGTCATAATTGCTTTAAAACATGGTTTTGTGCTACAATTCCATACTAACACTTGAATATAACAATAGTTATCTTCAGAGTAAATCATATTAAAAATGTAATTTAAAGGAGTAATGCTTAATCAGCCATCATATACTGTAAAAGTAATTGTAATAGAAGTATAGTACTCTTCGCACAGGCTGGAAATTTTTAATGAACTGGATACTGAGGATCACATTTACAAAGGCAACCACAACACAGGCATTCACAAAAAACAGGTGTATACTAACTGCACAGTCAAAAGCAACATTTGGGCACCTAAACCAGCATCTGTGTACACTTAGCATGCACATGCCAAATTTGCAAGTATAATTGCAGGATCTGATTGCTGCAACAGGTGCAAACACATATGAAAGTTTAACCCTGAAAGTGTATCCTCTTTCCATATAGACCCATGCAAATAACTGATTTTCTGTTTCATTGGTAACTATGGAAAAATAATCAGCAATTTGAAAAGTTGACAAAAAATTCTTTTGGTTCAAACTAGAAGCTTTTTAAAATATTATTAATTAAAAACATTGAAGGAAATTTCAAAATGCAGCAGTCATCGTGAATTGAAAAATCAAAACATTTTGTTTTGAAAATGTCAATATAAAACATTTTGAATTTTTCGGAATTTTTTTTAGTTGTGTTTGTTCATTTGTTTTTGACAAAAACAATTCAGTGAAATCAACACAACTTCACAAAATGTTCCAGTTGACCTGTATCTTCATTTTTCACTGAAAAAATGTTTCAGACAGAAAAAAATGTGCCCTGTTTTATTTCCATGTATATTATGAAAGACACTATATTGGGTTGTCATCTGGAGAGATGAAAAATGTGCAATGAATCATATTATTCTGATCTTGTATGCTGGGCAAAGCTTATTGATTTATTTAAAAAAAAACATGCTCATATTGTTAGCTCTGAGAGCCTTATATTTATTAAGTCTCTGCTATTGTTTCAACCTGACACTAGTGTGGCCACCTGTAGGGGTGAGATGGTAAATCAGTTTCCATTCCCATTCAATTGTTAGGCATTATGCCTTTATTAGAGGGACATTCCAATATTCTACATTAAACTAGATTGTGGCTGCATTCAAAAGTACACCATTTAGTGTTACTAGGAGACATGTTTTTACAAATTATCTCCACTTCAGAATGGGATTTAGCTGCCCATGCAGATGGAGAAGCAGTTTGTACAACCTTTACATACTTTACAACTTTCCTTTTGCTAAGTTGCATCCTGTAGCAGTTAAATATATGGACAGAAATAAGATGTAGGTAAAAAATAAATAAATGCTTCAGCAAAAATGGTAACGAGAATATGATAAAGTTAAACAGCAAGTGAGATACTATTAATTTAAAATGAATGGAACAGAGAATATTAGCAACAGAGGCCATTCTTCATTACTTTGCTAAGGCCAGGGGAAAGAATTTAGATACTAGGAAAAATCAGGATCAGCAATCTGCTGAAACAGAATGCAAATCCACCTAGAGACCAAAGAGAAACTAATGACTACATAGAAATTAACCTAACTAATCTGATACAGATCAGACAGTCTTTTAAACAACTGGGTGAAACTTAAATTAAGCTATGAAAAAAATCCAAATATCATCCAATATTGGTTGGGGGCTGGGGGAATCTTTATTTTATGGCTTCAGTAAAAGGAAATAGAATAAAGTTAATAAGCAAGTCGAACCGTTATGTAATCTTCCTCTGAAGGAAGAAGAAAATAATTTCATTTTTGTATTTAATGCATTAATTGTTTGTATTTACTTTGCTCCAGGGTCTATGAGAAAACACTGTTTTAAATGGGTCAGTGGGATCAACAATATTCAGCCTGGCTAAACTCCTCATCCTCTGAGGGTTTTACATTGTATTAAATACTTATAATAATTAAATAACAAGACAGTGAGCTGGTTTCTTTCACACCTCATTTAAAGTACCAAAATAAAATGTCTTAGGGCTACCTTCAACTCAACCAAATGCAGCCAATTTGGACTTCCACAATAGAACTATTCATGCTAGTAAAAAAATGCAGTATTGGGCCCTTTTTGCCTCCCAGTTAAAATGCTTCTAATTTTTAAATTAAAAAAAAGATGACTCCTACTCTCTGTGTTGTAAATGCTGATGCAAAATCACACTAAACCAGCTTCAGTGCAAATCTATTTGCAGTCTATAGGCACCCTATCTTGCTGGGCAAGAACGGCATACATTACATACCATATTACTGACAGCAAAAGTTCTAGCACTTATTAAGCACTATTAGAAATCTGTGTACTGAAGTAGCAATAATGTAGTCTGTTAGCAAACATTATATATGTATAAATATATATTGCTGGGAAAAAATAGTATATATTACATGTATATTATATATGTTCTTTCCCAAAAATACATATATATTATCTTTGCTGACAGACTACATTATTGCTATCTCAGTACATTAATTTATAACAGTGCTTAATACGTGCAAGAACTTTTGCTATCAGTCCGCAGTCATACAGAACCTATGTATACTAGAAGGTTAATGCAAGTCTTAATAAATAAGCTTATAACAGCTGAAAGCTAATGTTTGTTGTAGTGGCTAAAATAAAATCTTGCCATTTTAGTGCTACGTTATTGTAAGGTTAGCTGCACCCTGTCCAAAGTGTAGCTAAAATTAGCCCTATAGTTTAATACTGGCAGAAAAACTAAGCAAGCTATGGATAAAATTAAGGCATTTTATTTATACACTTCAGTGGATTTAGTACCTGTAAAAGTCAGAGTGTATTCTAGCACTGACATTGTTTTTCTGAAGCAGCCCATTTCATGGGTGGCAGATCACATTGCAATGCGTTGGTTATGACACTTCACCATCTTGCACTGTGATATGTCAGCATACGGTAGAAGCTACATTTCATCCCAAGAAGAGTTATAATATAACTTGACACCATAGTATGAAGGAAATCTCACTAGCAGATCAGTTACTCATTAAGTGCTGGTATCTGATTTATAATCAAACAGGAAGATGAGACCAGACAGTGCCATTGTTCATGAGCTAGTACAATTATTTCTGAATAGTCTGGCACACCTCTATAATCAATGAATTATGTTTTTTATTTGCTAGACTTTCATTTATGCCTCAGAGTATCAAAAGTGGCAGCTGACGGCATCAATATTCCTGTTTGTATTGTTTATGATATTAGTATAATTAGCAACATCATTCATAATAACTAGGCTTAGCACCAAACAGCGACATTTATGCCATTAAGCAAGAATTAGAGCATAATGCAGCACTAAACAAAACACAAAGACTACTATTTACAAAGGTGGCTGAAAGCACTCTCTTGAATATATGTGTGGATATTCATAACATTTATGATGCATGCGTGTTGATCACTTAATACAATCCCATTATTATATGACAATTTTATCTACTATCTTTGATGAAAATAATATTTTTGAAATGTTTAATTTACACTGTACATAGGTTGTTTTATAATGATGGACTATAATTTTCAAAGCTAGACCAGCTCTGCTTGCTAATGGTTAGATTATGCATCCCTTATTCATTCCCACAAGCCTTTCTACTGAAGACAATGAAATGTAAGCACTCACCAGTGCGAGTAAGCGTGGCACTATCTAGCCCAAAATGAGTAATGAATGATTTAGGGGATTAGTGCCACTGTTGTTAGTACAGTAGTACTATTAATTATTTGTATAACAGTAGAATCTGCAGCATCCAACCAATGATAGCGCCCCAGGGTGCTATGTGCTGTACATGGTAACAGACAGTCTCTTTCCCATAGAAAAGCATCATGAAACCATGGGAAATTAGCCTTCACTGCCAGATCATTACTGCCCAGGTCCAGCTGCCAGGGTCAGAGGCCGAGTGAGCTGGAAACGTGCAGGGGAACAGAAAGGGCGGGACCACCCACTTCTCCCGCCAGCTGCTCCACTCTGGGTCGGCATGAGAGCCCAGCTGCCCAGCAAAGCATCTGGGCTGCCTGAAAGAGAGAGACTGGCTGTGTGAGGCAGCGGTGGTGGCTGGCTGCCACCATCCTGGCATAGGCGCTGACTCTGTGGGTGCTCCCGGGCTGTAGCACCTATGGAAAAAAATTAGTGGGTGCTTAGCACCCACCGGCAGGCAGCTCCCCTCCTCCCCCCAGTGCCAGCGGCCTTGCTGATCAATTCCTTCCCCTCCTTCCCAGTGCCACTTATCCATGGCAATAAGCTGTTTCGCAGTATGCAGGAGGCTCTGGGAGGAAGAGGGAGGAGCAGGGATGAGGTGCACTCAGGGGAGGGGCAGAACTGGGTGGGAAGAGGCAAGGAAGAGATGGAGGCTTGGGGGGAAGGGGTCGGGTGGAGGCGGGACCTGGGGCAGAGAAGGGGATTGAGCACCCCCCCCAGGCGCAGAGGAAGCTGGCGCCTATGCCTCCTGGGCCCAGCTGCTGGGGACAGGGGCCAAATGTGGTCGAGGTGGGGGGCAAGTGCAGCGGGAGGAGAGAGCTTCCTCCGCCCCCACAGATAACTGTTGGGGTGGGGATAGTACAGCAGTCCCCGGCCTGGGAGCAAGGTGGGGGGCAAAGAGGAGTGAGCGGAGGGTGGAGCCTTGGTGGAGGGGGTGCAGCAGGTGGCGGGGCTTCAGGGGGCGGAGCGGAGCAGGGGTGTCTAGTTTCCAGAAATTGGAAAGTTGGCAACCCTGATTTGGACAGGGGTAACTATAAAAATCAGGGATATGGAATTTTCACTTAAAATGGGTATTGAGAACGTATAAATAAATAATAGTCTGAAACTGATGACTGCTCAGACATCTGTTGCTTTTTGGCAACTATCAACAACACTGTGCAGCAGTTTTGAAAGAAAAGAGGCGCTGAATATTCTTTGACAAAATGTCATCAGTTCTACAGTATAAATCCAGCCAATAAAACTAATCTGCAAGGGGCTTTTAGATTGTGATTTGATTGCAGACTGAGAGCATTTTTGTGGAGTTTTTGGTAAAAATAGCAATTGATTTCCACTCCAGCCAAGCAATCTGATCTCTACAGTCCTAGCAAAATCAGCGGCAAGATACCAGTTTTTACTTCAGGATCAGTCAGCCAGAAAAAAACTTACCGTGCCTGCAAGTATACTGTGCCACTGGGATCCTAAACTGGTCAGCTGCAGAAGACTGTTTAATGGGCAGGAAAAAGGTTAACCACCTTTGTCAAGTCTCATGGGAGGCAGAGGATGCTTACTACTGCAGTAGAGATGGAAGAGCATTAAATATGCCCGTTAAGGCTCAAGGGTCAATTTGTGTCAATGCTATATGCTCTGCCTTCTGTCTCTTCTCAAAGTCCTGTTGTTTCTCTCTCACTGTAGATCAATGGTTCCCAAACTTTAACAACCTGTGAACCCCTTTCACGAAAATGTGAAGTCTCGCGAACCCCCTCCTAAAAAAGGATATTTCCAGGGATTTTCTCCTTTACCTGAGTATAAATTATAAAAGCAGTGATCTGGGAAATATAAAATTTGTTTTTATGACATGCTTATTACACACTATTTATTATTAATTATTATTTATCATTACAGTATTTTTATTACATTATGAAAATGGCAACACTCTTCCAAGATTGCACTTTCGTAGCTTGTATCACTTTGAATAAGCCTGTTATAAGACAAGGCTCCTACGTTTCATCAAGGAGTATCAGATGTGAAACAAGCATGAAGGTATTTAAGAAGCCAATTTAAAGAGTTCCTCCTACACAAGCATTCAGGTCTTGAGCAGTCCAGGCAAACAACGCACGTTACAACAAAGCTTAAACTTGTTCTTCATAATAATTTTAAAAACAATACTAGCTGCCTATTTAATTTAAAAAACAGCAAAAAATATCCACCTCCCTTTCCATTTCTTATAAGGAGTCTTGAAGTTTAAATCTCCTCAGTGTGATAGATAGGCTTGCTTTGATCTGCTTAGCTCTTGGAAGTCCAGGGGCTCTGGGCTGCTGGCCCCATGGTGCCTGGGGTACCTAGGGACAGCTCTGTCCGCCATTAGGGAATTTTTTCCCGAGAGCCCCCTGTAACATTTTGCGAACCCCCAGGGGTTCACGAACCCCAGTTTGGGAACCATTGCTGTAGATAAATGGAATCTACATGTTTTAGATGGGGAAGGCTTAACCAGGCAGATTGCAGGTATGATATACTACCACACTATCGGTAATTTTAACTCTATACTTTTTCTCATCAAATACTTTTTGTCAGGATTCCACACTCCCTTTTTGCTTTACGTCCTGCCCCTTTGTCTCATTTTTGGACATGTGCATTTTTTGGTCCTGGTGGCCATTTAAATAAAACACTGATTTATTTTTTAAAATTATTTAATTCATCCTTACTGGAAGCATTAGAACTAAGGAATAAATATAACTTTCATGTTTTTTTCTCATTTTTAAGATGAAAAGATGTTTTTACACATCTAGTGCAGTTCTAAATAAAGCCTTAAGGGCAGAGGAATAAAGAAATGTTATTACAGACATATAATCATGCATTTTTAGCAAAAAGTATTTGTATGCAGTTAGTACATTTTTAAATAATGTTATTAAATAATTTACAAAATCTCAGTAACAGTGGAAGAAATAAGTGTTTTATATATCTAATTCATTTTAGAGAACAATGTTTTTATGAAATTAGTCAATTTTAATATAACGTAATTAAATACAAAATCCTAGTAAAAGAGGAATATAGGATATATTTATAATATAATTCATTTCTAAAGGAAAATATTTGGATGCAGCTAGTAGATTTCTAAATAACTTTGATTAAAGAGTTTCAGAAAGCCTGCAAAATATTAGTGATCAAGAGAGAAAATATACCAGTAGAGTTACATACAGATGACTGCAGTTGTTCTATAATCACCTGCCTCATTTTAAAGAAAATACTGTATATGTATATACAATTACTACATTTCTAAATAAAGTAATTAAATAAATGTACAAAACTTTCACTAACAGAGGAATAGAGGAGAAATGTTAACACATATATACCATGCATTTTGAGAGAAAAATATTTTATTCATCTACATTTAAAGAGTACATCTTTAAACAAAGTCTGCTAAACAATAGCACAAAGACACCAAAGTATGAATGAAAAGGAGAAAGTATAACCTTAGAGTTAGTTACATTGTACAGAGTACAGTTCTAAAGCCACCTTTCAGAGACACAAGAAAGTTTTAAAACAGCTAGAAAGGAAAAAAGCCAGAGAGAAGAGGAAAAACAGCTCTCTTTGCCAATTGTCACCAGCCAAATGGCAGAAACCCCTGCTCTGGGAGCTTCTGACGAACCACGCCTTACTGATCAAACCAATCATAAAGACCTCTTTAAACCTGGGACCTTTTGTGGAATACATAAAATATTAAATTGCATCACATTTTCCTGAGCCACTCTATATATTTTTTTTTAACCCCACAACACTTTTTATTGTAGTGTATTAAAAAGTAAATTAGAACTAAAATACCAATCAAAAGGGTCATGTATGTAGATTTCGGTATTAAACTTTTTACAAAACCTATGTAAATTTAGCAATTAGCCTTATGTGTTTTTAATTCTGGACCAGGAATAAAATTTCTTTTTTTCTACATCATGTCTTTACTATTTGTCTTTAAAAACAGTTAGGTAGCCCCTAATGGAATACGTGCTTAACTTTTATTCCAACTTCCCTTATTATATTTACTCAAAGAAATGTATTGCTTCATAACCATTTATATTTAGTGGAAAATTAGCACCTATTGGCTTTAGCTGTAAGGAGGCCTGTTAATTTTAGTAAAGTTGTGTATAATTGAATTGTTGTCTGTGTAGTAACACAAATTTATTGCCTTCTTTCAGTAAGACTGCAGTGCCACAAGCATTTCATCAGGACTTTGTAGTTGTGAGGCAAATGACATTCTAGCCAGACTGCTGTAAGAAAATGTTACTACTTCTTCTTCTTCTTCATTATCATTGTTGTCATCATCATCATCGCAGTGCAGACATACCCTAAGCCTAAACCCTCTCCTAGGTTACTTTTGAAAATGAACATAACAACATAAGAACAGCCATACTGGGTCAGACCAAAGGTCCATCTATCCCAGTATCCTGTCTTCCGACAGTGGCCAATGCCAGGTGCCCCCAGAGGGAATGAACAGAACAGGTAATCATCAAGTGATCCAGTCCCTGTCACCCATTCCCAGCTTCTGGCAAACAGAGGCTAGGGACACCATCCCTGCCCATCCTGGCTAATAGCCATCGATGGCCTATTCTTCATGAACTTATCTAGTTCTTTTTTGAATCCTGTTATAGTCTTGACCTTTACAACATCCTCTGGCAAGCAGTTCCACAGGTTGACTTTGCGTTGTGTGAAAAAAATACTTCCTTTTGTTTGTTTTAAACCTGCTGCCTATTAATTTTATTGGGTGACCCCTAGTTCTTGTGTTATGAGAAGGAGTAAATAACACTTCCTTATTTACTTTCTCCACACCCATCATTATTTTATAGACCTCTATCATATCCTCCCTTAGTTGTCTCTTTTCCAAGCTGTAAAGTTCCAGTCTTATTAATCTCTCCTCCTATGACAGCTGTTCCATACCCCTAATTATTTTTGTTGCCCTTTTCTGAACCTTTTCCAATTCCAATATATATATATTTGAGATGGCGCTCCTACATCATTTAGGCACTTTTGCAAATTGTAATCATAATTTAAAATGTCTGCCATTATTCTATTTAATTTAATTTATCATTTCTGGCACAAGAAAAACAATTAGTAAGTTGCAGTGGGGAAAAAACAGCCTAAGACACAGTAGGAAATATATTGCTGCTTTGGTTTGTTTGTGGTATCATTTCCAGTTTACCAGAAATGTCTCCATTATGAAAAACTGAGGAGTTTTAACTTAACCAGGATATTTGAAGTCAATAGAAGCGACATCTGAGTAAATGGGGGCAGAAAAAGACACAGTTATTTGAAATATGTAATCATAAAGAGTAATAATAAATACTAACCTTAGCAAGGTTCTGGTTTATGGTAGCCTTTTTTCGGGAGGGGTGGGGTGAGTGTAATGTGTATACGCACTTGGGTGGTGATGTTGTCTGAGTGTTAATCACAAGGACACCTGCCCAACTGCACTGATGTTAATGAAGACTTATCTGTGAGGACCCTTATTTTCCTATAATAGCATCAGATGATCTACTTCTTTATATGGCCCTCATTGCCTTAGTATCTGAGCACTTTGCAATCACTATTAGATTGTGAGATAGGCATGTACTACCCCTATTTTACAGATGGAGTATGGAGGACCAGAGCAGATTAAGTAAGTTGCCTAAGGTCACACAAAAAGTCAGTGAGTGAGCCAAGAACTGAACCCCAGTTTTTATGTCCCAGCCCAGTGACATCCTACATCCTTCCCTTACATAAGCAACTTCACGTGTGTAGGTATAGGAGAACAAAAGCCAGTGGTGTATTTTACTGGGGGCATCGGCTCTGATACACGCTGTCCTCTGCCATTGAGCCTGTGGAAGCTGTGGCATAATACCATTGTGGGATTGAAGCTCTCTAGGCTGATAGGGGGCATGCTGAGCCAGGTGAACAGCGGAGGTATTATCCTGGTTTCAGAGTAGCAGCCGTGTTAGTCTGTATTCGCAAAAAGAACAGGAGTACTTGTGGCACCTTAGAGACTAACACATTTATTTGAGCATAAGCTTTCGTGGCTACAGCCCACTTCTTCAGATGCATAGAATGGAACATATATTGAGGAGATATATATACACATACAGAGAGCATGAACAGGTGGGAGTTGTCTTACCAACTCTGAGAGGCCAATTAAGTAAGAGAAAAAACTTTTGAAGTGATAATCAAGATAGCTCAGTACAGTTTTTTTCTCCCGGCACCAGCTCTAGGGCACAGACAGGGGCGCAGACAGGCGTAAGAGGAGTCCAGCTCAGCACCTCCACTCCAAAAACTGTTCCAGCGCAACTGACACACAGCCTGAGCTCTTGAAAGCTGAAGTACATCTTCCTCAATCTACACCTGATTTTTTTAATCAATGAATCGATCTGAGTGGTGAGTCAAAGTAGACAATTTAGACTACAATCTGCCCTCAGTTACCAGTGATCTGTAGTTGTGCAGATGACTGTCAAACTCAAAGTTAATCCATTTTTACAACTGATTAACTATTGCAGAGCATGTGTGTTTCTAACCAGTTACTGCCAAAATCTGGCTAGATAAAGTTGAAGTCCCATCAGGTGATTTTTTTTTTAACCTGATCTCCTACTGGGACCTGACTACGGATGTTTTTTTAATCACTTTCATTATGGGAACTACACTTTTTTCAGACTTAAAAAGAATTCATTATTTTAAGCCATGCTAACTTCCTGGAGCGCTATGGGACTCAAAATTGAATCTAAGTGAGTCTGTCCTAAACGCAATGTAAATGAAACACCCTGTAGTAAAACCAGAGGTATCTGAAGGTCTCTATATCTTTATATTAAGAGCAGCCATGCAGCCAGAGATTTGGATGAATAGAATGCATGTGCACTAAGATTTTTTTCCATCAGCCTCTGATCTATAGACAAAATGCTAGGGATTAGTCAAACTTTGATAAAATAAGCATGTTCGGAAAAGAAGAGAGAAATAAGATTACTGCTCTGAGCTAGCCCCTATACTTGAAACTGTAGTTAGCTGTTTAGACGGAAGATTGTAGATCAATATTAACTTCCACTCCCAAACTGGGACCCAGGGCGATGAACGTCATTCAAAACTATAACCTGATAAATATAATTTCTTAGGCCATTGCTTTACTTTTATCCTCTTAAATCTGTTTTGTTGATGTTGACTTGATTATCTGCTTTCATAGGCCTTAAAGAAACCATCAAAGACATGTTTGAAAAACAGTTTAAAATTTTGGAACGGGGGCATGTTTTACAGTATTTTTGCATAATTATTCATGTCTAAGGTTTATTCAAGAGTTTTAATAAAGCAAATTATTAGCATTTTTATATTCACATTTTGAGAAATTTTTAGAGAAAATGTTAATCTGCATACACATTGAATATTACATATACGTGTGAATATATGTATATGCAAATACACAAGAGAGACTGAATATGTTACGTAATATACTCATTTTAGGGCTTCAAGCAAAGAACAAAGGGGAGATCCTCAGCTGACTCAATACAATGGAGGTGTCTTCAAGTCACTGGAGTTGAATCAATTTACACCAGCTGAAGCTCTGGCCGATAAAATTCAAATATGGAGCATTAGAATCTTTCCATGAAACATTCATATTCTCTACAATTGTCTCTGCCAGCGTAGTGTCTCACCAGCCAATCTGCATGATGTGATGTGATCTGGAACACAAGTATGAATCTAAAGGCAAGTTGACCTCTGAGTGGAGGAGGCGGCAGCCATTGAAGGAATAGGGGATGCTCTCTGTGAGTGCTTCCTGTGTGCCAGACAGTAATGCTCTGAGTTTAAAAAAAAATCCTGATTTTCAAAGGTGCTGAGGTCCTGCACTTTACATTGACTTAAATGGGCCTCACTGTTACTCGTTACATCTGAAAATCAAGCCACATTCATTCTAGTGCCTAAATGTGGCTTAGGACTTAATGTTGGCCCCCAAGGATTCCCAACCTGTAAACTGCTCCATTCAGGCTGGCCCCAAAATTCTAATCCACATTGGGGACCAAATCCCAAACCCCATTCACCTTCTCTTAATATGAGATTCTACTTCTTCTGTAGGTTATATTGCAAGTAGGATATAGGGTTCCTTCTCTAGAAATATAGCTTTGAAAAGTTAAGCAAAACATAACCTTATTCTCAGCCTTTTTCCTTCACAACTCTAGGAAAGTGCATTCGTTGTTTAAACGTTCTCTGAAGTTATGCATCATTAACAGTGATTTTGGTATATAAGGTCCTAAGGATGAGATATATTAAGCAAAAGAGAATGTATAAATATTTATACTTATAGTTGTTTAGATACATAATTTTTGATACAAATCATGAATCACACCATTACTTGTGTATTAACAGTGCATTACTGTTGAGGGACTAAAGATAATGTCTGAAATGAAACAGAGTCTACTAACAAATTGTAAAACCTTATGAAATCAGACTCCTGAGGGTTCTCCCATATCCTCCCAGATTTCAGCATTTAGTTCATTCCAGCATGCCAGTTATTTCAGATATAGTGGATGAAGACCTTAAAGAGAACTTATTAACTCCTTCTGTCTTGATGACTGACAGAGAAGGAAAACAAGCCTCTTTTTGTCTGGGGAGTTGGTAGACTGCTTACTTCATTGCATCCAACCCTGAGTCGGTTCTAATTTACTTCAATGTAACCCTCAATATTTCCCTTAATTATGCCCTGAATTATTGCTTGACAACTACATGTGCCAAGAAGTACTCACTTTGATTCTGATTGGTGCAAAATGTGAAATTTACCAGCCATTAAGAAGCCATTCTGTGGCATGCCCTGCAATTAATAAAAAGCCAAGCCATAATAAAATCCAATTAACTCCATGTCTGCATTTAAAAATTGCATCTCACGGCAAGAAAAAAGGAACGCAAAGTCAAGGGTGGTAGTGTATATGCGAGGAGAGGGGAGGTGGAATAGAATATAACACCAGAAAGGAATGCAGAAAAGCAATCCTCTGCCTCAGCTAGTACATCACTTCTTATCTCCTTCAGCCATTTTAATTAACATGTTAATAAATTCCCTGATAGATTTAATGGTAAGTGACAATTGTGAGGTAGAGATTGTAATAAAACCCAATGCAGAAAATTTGTAACTTGTAAAAAAAAAAAAAATCATTATTGCCTAGTCAACCATAGCAGATTTTTTTTTCTTTTTTTCTTTTCTGAAGGGAGAGATTGCTGTTTAGAAAAAGATTTAAACTTTAGCCCCCACATTAAGCAGAATTAATGATCTATTTGCTAAAATGCCATATATTACTTCCAGTTTATCCATCCACTGGGTAAACAGTAAGCATTTCTTGGTCACGATGATAGATTTGAATGCTGGCTGGGACATCAATCAGCGTTGGCAACTGATTAGTTGTTTGTGTCTTTGACAGGCTCTTCCATCTCACTGAATGAAAGCTTGCTGATTGCTCTCACTTCTATCCACATTCATTGCCCTCTACTGCCACTATATTATATGGCTAATGCTGATGGTGGAAAATCCTCCCTGACAAGTAACAGTGAATTTCTCCCATTCCCTTATCATTACATACACGTTACTCTGTGTTTCTTCAGTGACTGGAATTACTGAGTGAGATGGTCAGCAGTGTTGGGGACTCAGAAGGCTTGTTCAGCAGCATAGGTATTGCTGATCATGGTTGTTATATTTATTAAAGCAATCACACACGAAAAGCTATGTAATGGCATGACATGTGCCTCATTGGTCATAGGCTAAGACTCAGCTCTGTCAACTATGAGCAGGTTATCAGTACAAAGAAAAAAACGATCATGGGATGAGATGATGCAACAGGATGGTTGTGAACAGGCTGGCTGTGAATGAAAGAAGTAGGACTGAAGAGAATATGAAATTAAATTTCTTCAGCCTTTTCTTTTTGCCCAGGATAAAATTCAGGAATATTGGCTGAGATTCTCAAAGCAGTCAAGAGGCTTTAGACACCTCCTTCCCATTATAATTAATGGAAAGGCGGTGTCTAAATGCCTTACACTTCTTTGAAAAGATCTCAAGCTTTGTCATTAGTAAATAAATATATAAAACACGTAACACTAAAGCTAATGCTGTACCCAATCTGTGGATTTCTGAAACTGGGTGGAGTGAATAGATTAGCTGAAGTATTTGAGGAAGTACAAAAGTTATGAATTCTGACTTTCTTAACACCAAACATTGTTTGGCATATGTGCAACCCCAGTGATTAAGTCAGAAAGAATGGATCATCAGTAATCAAGATCAGCAATGTTTTAATCAGGTCTGTGTGCTTATTCACTGCATCTGTCTCTGTAAAATTTTAGCCAAAACAAGACCTGGTTAGATATAAATCTACAGATGACAATGATGGACATAGCATGGGCAGGGTGTGGGAAATACAGGTGATCCCACAAATCACATATGCTATACAGTTAACATACAAAAATAACACCACAGATAAAGTCAAGAAATAATAGGAATACTTTGTAGTTTTTGTAACATCTTTCAGCTGAGAATGTCACATTGCTTAATAAGCACTGAATAAGTCCCTCCCTCCCCCCATGAGGTAGGTGAATATAGTTCCAGTGGGGAAACTGAAGCAAAAAATACAGTACAGGCCCATTTGTGTGTTCAAAAGCATGCCTACATTTGTGTGCATAATTATCATCAAATGTGTAAACATGTTATTCAGGTACCTAAATTTTAATTAGCATGCACAGATGTGGTATCAGTGTGCACAAATGCAAGACCACTATTGAGGTGGACACAGCAGCAAACTGAAGACAGACACATGCATGGAATTAAGCGGCAGGGCACAACTCTATTAAACGTTTAACACAAGGGAGGGGCACTACCTGCCCATACTCTCTTACATCAGGAATTAAGTTGTTCCAGTGCAGGGGTTACAGAGCGCCTTACCATATAACTCATAACTGGCACCAGGGTTACAGGGCTTCTTAACATATAGCCCATAATGTGGGGTAGGCTCTCTTCAGCCTAGCCTCCAGGACTCAGCTCTCTCTGAGTCCTAGCACCCTCCGCCCTGTGAGGGCGACAGAGGTTGGGGACGTTGGCTCGCAAGGCCCACATGAGCTGAAGGCCCATCACCAAAATCCCAGGTCTCTGGGAACCATCCATTTTATTCTCTTCACTGCACTGGAAACTGGCTGCGAGTTGTGACGAGTAAGCAAGGTCATCCCAGTACCTTAGTTAGGTATCATGCGCATACCTGCTTAACCCACTGTGGCTTGAAGGTGTGAGGAAGATAAAAAACTCCCTGGTCCTCCGCCAATTGGCGCATCGGATAAAAAATTCCTTTCTGACTCCCTAAAGAGGTGATCGGCTAGACACACCGCATCTGTCAGGCCAGGTTCCCATTCCTAGTTCTGGTGGGTAGAGTGGGCTGCTGGAACGAAGCCAAAAGAGGCTCCACATGGCCCCCACACTGGGCTAAATCCTGGGACCTGGGGAACGCTGGCCAATCAGCACCCCTCTCCCTCAGCTGACCAATGGGTGCCAGAGACTCCCATGGGAAGAGCTACCTCTTGTCCCTGGGCAAGACCCTCCCTACCTTGCTACTGTGACTGCCCCCTGTGGTGAGGGCGAAGACTCATTGGCACAGCGCCTCCTACTGGTCATCCTGGGAATTAGCTTTTCCAGCCCAGAGCGCCCTCTGCAGGCCAGTGTTTCGTCTGCCGCAGGCCCCCATGTCCCTCCCAGACCCCGGTGCCCTTTGCCCAGGGGTTCTGCCCACCACAGTACCCCCTCTGTCTGGGTCTCCCCTCCCCCAAACCTCTAAACCCACCTTGCCCCAGTGGCTACTGCCAGTCATCATCTAGCCCCCGCTTCCTGGGGCCGACTACAGTCTGTAAACAACTCATCATTGGCAAGGGGGTTAGGATCTGCTGCCTTTGCCTATCTCTGGGCTGCCCCTCTGCAGCCCTAGTACCTATTTGACCCTTTTAGCAAGGCCTGCAGTCTGGGGTTTTTCCTGGCTGGAGCTCCCCAGCTCCTTCTGCCCTTCCCCAGCACTGCTCTAGCTCAGGCACCCTTCTCAACTCCCAAGCTGCCAGGCCCCGCTCTCTCAAGAAGCTAGAGAGAGAGAGTGAATGTGTGTGTGTGTGTGTGTGTGTGTTAGCTTCTGGCCCACTGACCTCTTATAAGGGACTGATTAAGCTGGACACAGCTGTGGCTGCTTTCCCCATCAGCCTCCCTTTTCCCAGCTGCAGCCCTCTCCAGGGCTGCTTTAACCCCTTCGGGCCGGAGCAGGGTGACAACCCTGCTACAGTCCCCCTTTCACTGCCAGCCCCATCAAATTACCCCTCCCATTGATGTGGGTGGGTAGCATTTAAATATACAGTTTTGCCCTCTCAGGTGGTCATTTGCTCACTGGAAATTTGGTCCTCATTAACGTATCCAGCTATTCATATGACAGAGCTAGGAAAAGAACCGTATTCTGAGTTCAATCCTCTGGCCACTCCCCATTTCTAGCCCTTCTCCCCTTGTTGCAGATATTCTAGTTACCCCTTTGGTTACATGGGCAATGAGGATCTACAGACAGAGAGAAGCGCACAGTGGGAAGTTCTGATTTACAACATTTATTTTTAATATATTAGAACATCACAACCAGTGTAGCCCTTCAGCCTGGATTTTCTTGATAGCTGGTGGATTTATACAGACATTTAGTATGATGAGGTGGTTGGACAGAATCATTTGCTGTGGTTCATACAAATTACTGCTGAGGGTCAGAAAAATAAAACCTTACAACTACATGAGCTTTGGAATATCAGAGCTGATTTTGTAAAGAAAGAAACAATAGATGCTGACAGATTCAGTATTACAGCAAAATGAGCTGTAGTCAGAAAACCATCAGCTCTCATTCTATAGCAATTTTACTCAACATTAAATAGGAAGAACAATCCAAATGGTTTTTACTTAATTTTTTTATTCCCTAACTATATCCTAGGAATTGTAACTTTTTGTGTGATTATTTCACTGTAAGCTACTGATTAATAGGTTTATCTTTATAGAAAAGCATAGCAGAGGGTTTATTTCCCCCTCTAATCCTTTTACGTGGCAATATTATATATTCTAGAGTGCCTCCTAAGAGCTGTGCTCAGCACGAGACCAGGAGGTCCCCATATCTTGAGGCTGATCTGCACTAACCTGGGCCCCAAGAGCCACACTAACTGCTGACTATTTTGCAGCCTCCTCCTTTGGGGACTTGGTTCAATTCTGTGTCTGGTCTCTCCTTCTGTGGAGGTTCCAACCTTTTTTTAAAATGGAAAAAAAAAACCACATAAAAAAGACAGTCTCATTCTCTGCTTCTTCCTCATAGCAGCAGCTCACACTGAAGTCTGCTCTCCCAGATTTGCTGGTGAGCTACGGAGTCCTATTCAAGTGAACCTAAGAAAAGATTTAAAGAGACAAGCACATAACCTAATGGTTTGGGGGAAGGTTCACACAGGTTCTTTTTGTGGGGGTATAATATGGTTGATCCATTTTCAGTAAAAACATCATCTATGGTATACAACCTGTATTCATTGCTTACATGATCATTACTAGCTCCCTAAAGTTTATTAAGTAAATGCCAGATATTATCTATTTATTTGTATTGTATTAGAACCTAGAGGCCTTAGCCTCATTGTGCTAGGCACTGTGCAAATGTACAGAACACACAGATGGTCCCAGCCCAAAAGAGTAATTGCAGTACAGTTCAATGCAAATAATTGTTTTAATTAAAATTCGATAGGTACAAAAACAATTTGGTGTGGAATAGAAGCAAAATATTCCCCTTGTAAACATGCTATGAGCCTAGCTGCATACTCCTTCCACCTGAAAATCCCTCACTGAAATCAAAAGGAGCTTTTCTTGCATCTGGAGTATGAACTTAGCCCCATAGTGATTAATGATAATTAATCAACAGCCAAAATGCTTCTGAAATAAATGTAGTCAAACTTTACTAATTCTGGGTCACTGAGAACAAAAATTATGCTTAAAATTGTTGATGGGCTCTAGTTTTCAAGATATGCTATTGGGTCAGTATATACGACCCTTGACTTGGGAATGGTGGAGGATAAGTGAGTTATAAAGGGAAGGGATCTCAATTTAAACCAGAAATGACTAAAATACATCTTTGACTGGATCTATGAATAAATTTATGACTGGTTTGGACAGTACTTGCTTTTTAGGCAAAACAATGAATGATGCAATCTGAAGCTGGTATTGCGTCATACATGATATGAATTGCATCATGTTATTCCTAGAAGTCATGGATGATGCAATCATAACGAAGCTTACATCACTCTGCTGAACAAATTGCCCTATATCAGCTCTAGAAATCATACAGTGTCATGCTCTCTTATTTGTCAGTGTTTGATTTTGCAAAGGGACACATTTCTGTTTAGCCAAAGTGAGCAGAGATGCCTCGTACTTGTGTGAACAGTGCAGATAACTTCTGCTATGTTTGTGGTGAAGTGACTTTTGCATCACAAAAGCGCAGTATAACCACTATGGTTAAGAAAGCCTATCACCTTTATTTTGGCTGCAAAATTGGAGATCAGGACAAGAGGTGGGCCCCACACATATGCTGCAACACTTGTGCAACAAATCTTCGCCAGTGGTTGAACAGGAAAAGGAAATCTATGCCTTTTGCAGTGCCAATGATTTGGAGAGAGCCAACAGATCATACCAGCAATTGTTACTTCTGCATGGTGCCTCCAGTTGGGAAAGGTGTGTCAAAGAAGAAAAAGTGGACTGTGCATTATCCAAACATTCCATCAGCTATACGCCCAGTACCCCACGGAGAAGGACTGCTGGTTCCTGATGCACCAGAATCACTCTCATTTGAGTCAGACGAGGAAGAGGAAGAGGATGAAACTTCTGGTCCTGAACCATCAATGTCACAGGACCCACATTTTCTCCCATCCTCCTCCTCTGAACCACACCTCATAACACAAGGTGAACTGAATGACCTTGTCAGGGATTTGGAACTACCCAAGAGTAAGGCAGAGCTGTTGGGCTCCAGACTACAGCAGTGGAATCTCCTGGCAGGTGATGTTAGGGTTTCCATGTTCCGTGACCGTCAAAAGGATCTTGTCCCATTCTTCTTCATGGAAGGTGATCTTGTAGCCTGCAACAACATCGATGGTGTGATGGCAGCCATCAACATCGTTCACGATCCAGATGAGTGGAGACTGTTCATTGATTCATCGAAGACAAGTCTTAAAGCTGTTTTACTGCATAATGGCAATGTTTTGCCATCAATTCCAGTTGGTCATGCAGTCCATATGAAGGAAACCTATGACAACATGAAACAACTTTTGAGGTGCATAAACTATGACCAACATCAGTGGCAGCTTTGTGGTGATTTGAAGTTTGTTGCTCTCTTGCTTGGTCTGCAGACTGGATACACAAAGTACTGCTGTTTTCTCTGCAAATGGGATAGTCGTGCAAGAGATTCCCACTACATCAAGAAAGATTGGCCACTCCGACAGTCATTGGAGCCTGGGAGGAAAAGTGTTCAGCATCCACCACTTGTTGAATCAAGGAAGATTTTGTTACCACCCTTACACATCAAGCTGGGTCTGATGAAGAACTTTGTCAAGACCATTGACAAAACACAAGCAGCTTTCAAGTACCTCCGTGGAAAATTTCCAAGGTTAAGTGAAGCTAAGATAAAGGAAGGTGTCTTTGTTGGTCCTCAGATTCGTGAACTTCTTCAAGATAATGCATTTGACCATGCACTGCGTGGCAAGGAAAAGACAGCATGGAAAGCCTTCCAGTTAGTGGCAATACATTTTCTCGGAAACAACAAGGCAGACAACTACAGGTTGTTGGTGGAAAACCTCCTCAAGGCATACAAAAGCCTTGGTTGCAACATGTCACTAAAGATACATTTTTTGCACTCTCATCTAGATTTTTTTCCACCGAACTGCGGAGCAGTGAGCGACGAGCACGGCGAGCGATTTCACCAGGACATTGCAACAATGGAGAAATGCTATCAGGGCAAATGGAGCCCATCAATGCTTGCAGACTATTGCTGGACAGTGACAAGAGATGCTCCATTTAATGAATACAAGAGACAAGCCAAGAAGCGCCGAGAAGACACTGAATAGGACTAAACTATGTACAGAATAGTTTTTTGCCTTTTGTTTCATAATAAATTTTATTTATATAACCCTTTTGCTGATTTTTAAAGTGTTACATAAACAGGACAGGTGAAATATTATCATGTAAAGCAACCATAAACACATGAAAAGACCTAGGTTTACAATTTATGATTAAAACTCTACTATCTACACAATATACATAGACATAAAATGTAAAAACTTAAATATCTTAGAAACAGTAGCCAATCAGTTGTTTTAATTGTCATATTTGAATTCAGCACATCAAAATACATAATAAATAGCACATTTTATCTCTGAAGCAGACGACTTCTCAAAAATTGTAGACCAGTGTTATTAGAGCTAGTTGAAGAAAATCAGCAAATTATGTTTTTATGTATTTTTAGTGTTAGTTGTTGAATAAATATTTGCAACTGAATTTTAAGTATTAGTGGTGCCCCCCTGTTCAATGTATATTAGAAGTTGCTGTATACTGAGAGGTGGGATTTAGGACAACAATATGCATGGGATGCTCAGTTCTACATCCCCTTTGCATCAAAACTGGATTCTTCCATCCCACTGCTCTCATAGGATCTTGCAAAGGAGGACATGCATGATATTGAACTTGTTAAATCTCAGTTTGGATAAGACTGAAGTAATGCTGACCTCTTCTAGTGGATCAACGTAGCTTGAGTGTAACAAACTTTTTGGCAAAGAACAAGGCATAGGTGCTGGAACTAGGGGTGCTGGGGGTGCGGCAGCACTCCTGGCTTGAAGTGGTTTCCATCATATACAGGGTTTATAGTTTGTTTCAATGGCTCTCAGCACCCCCACTATACAAATTGTTCTAGAGCCCCTGGAACAAGGCGTATTTGTTTACACAGACCTTTGAGTAACCATTTTTCTAGATCTGCAGTTTATTAATTCCAACTGATTGAATCTATTTTCAGGCAGACTGTTAAGTTGTTAGAGCATCTAGGGTGCTACAGTGATGGCGCTGCATACAAATAAATGAATAGTTATCAACAGTTGCAAGACTATCAGTGAACTATGAGCTCAGGTAGTGGCCAGTAAGGTACTAACACTGTTGGCCCTGTCAACACTGGTTCTCCACTTGCGAAGTAACTGCCTGCTCTCCATGTGTCAGTATATAATGCCTGCATCTGTAACTTTCACTCTATGCATCTGAAGAAGTGAGATTTTTACCCATGAAAGCTTATGCCCAAATAAATCTGTTAGTCTTTAAGGTGCCACCAGACTCCTTGTTGTTTTTGTAAACTCCTGTTATCTCTGTGTACTGCCTAGCAGAACTGGGACGCCTGTAGGTGCTACTGCAATACAACTGAATTACAGAAAAAGAAAGAATATGCAATATTTTTTGTTTACATTTCAACATACAGGACCAGATCTTTAGCTGATTTAAATCAATGGAGCTACACCAATTTACACCAGCTGGGAAACTGGCCTATCTCATGTTACTGACTTGGGCTCTAAAGCAATTAATTAATTCTTTCCAATTAATGTATAAAGGAAAATAAGTTTGGGAATTACTTTGAATGTGAATGATTTTCCCACTCACATTCTTTTTTTTCTTTCAGCCACTGCAAACAGAATTTTTATAATTTGTGGTATGAAAAAGTAAATATCAAATGGATAGATCTCTTCTTTGCAATATAAAGATGAACATCCAAAGCTCAGTTCAAAAACATAACAATGGCAATTTAATTTGATAGAAGGGATACAGAGATACTATGCAGTAGTCACATTTTGCCAATGTAATGAACAATTCTCTCTCTGGGACTATTGGCTACTTAAATATAAACAAATAGATATATGTTTAGATGGCATATGTTTCTTCATATTAGTAGCTTGAGTCTAGATGCTCTCCTAAATTGCCCTACCCCAGCTGTTAATCCTGGATACCATAATTATTTTGTAAATATGAAGCTGAAAGAACACCCTTATTGGAAAAAAAACCTCTTTGATTTCAATCAGAGCAGGATTGAGTCCAATATTTTACAACACTTTTGTTTACTCATATCATTTTTACACTTTTGTCTATGGAAATGTTGTTGTTGACTTTACTTGAAGCATAACTGGTTCCATTGGGTGATAATATGACCCAGTAAATGCTAATTATGGAGTATACCATGAGTCACATAGGGGGCTATTTTTAAGTAGATGTGGTAACTATAGTTTGGTACCAAACCTCACCTTAATTTACCACATGGTGAAAATACCTTTGTGCTACCTGATGAAGATGTCACAAATGCAATTACATGCCCTATATGAGGTGTGCAGTTGCTATTTTTATGTGAGCAACAGTGATCACCTTTTGTTTAATATAGCTGTGAATGACTTCTGTTTGACTATACAGTTGAGTAACGTCTACTCCGGTAAATAACTTGTGTCATTTTTGCATTCAGAAACTTAATAGACAACAACACTACTTTCCCCATTCCTTTCTTTAGTTATGAATGTTGCATTTACCATCAATTCTAGCATATATTGTCAATCAAACACGTTACTGCAGAAACTGATTTTTTTTTTTAGTTCTTCACCCTGCCAGATTTCCAGCTGTGCTGATGTCCGAATTATCAAGGGAAGGTGTATGTAACAAAGGATGGTGTTTCAGAAACAGCAAACTTGTATGCAAACTGCCTACACTGAATAAATAAACAGCTAGAAAACAGCTGTCTAAATATTCCTGCCTCTTGTGCTCTAAGTGCTTTTTAAACAAGGATCTCTCTGAGAAATGTCAGAGGTTCTATAGTAGCCTATAGTACTGCCAATGACAAAATGGGGTCATAATACACAGAATAAAGCACTGAAAAATAAAAGATCTTGTTATTAATTGAGTGATAGGCTCTTCACAGCATAAGAAACAATCCCTCCCCCAAAGTGTTCAATCTAAATTTGATAAGGCACAAATAATGATGTTCATAAATTGACAAGAAGAGAGTGGGGGAAGAGTGAGAGTGGCAGTAAGATCATATTGTTACTCAGGAGGGCATGTACACATTTTGGTGGTTCTCTTGCCCCCTGAGTAGTTAAAACCTTTCTTCTTCCTTCATGTATTGTAGGCATGGTGGCAGCAGTCAGATTTTAGGACAGATCTGAATGGAGAAATCAGGGTGAACAGCTTTAGGGAAAGTATTCCAGATGCAACATGGAAGATGGGACAGTGCCCCTGGGTAGGGGAGAGGAGGAGGAGGAGAAAGGGGTATTAAGGCTCTTGTCATTAGTGTCACGGGGGGATACAGGGACACATAAAAGTAAATCAGATCAGAGATGTAGGCAGGGGCTGTGCAATAAAGGCACTGGGATGACAAGAAGAAAATGTTTGAATAAGATGTGCAGAACAATAAGGAGTCGGTGAAGAATCCAAAGATAGGAGTGATGTCCAAAGCTATGAGCAAGCAAGATTATTGCAGAATTCGAGGGAGTTCAGAGATGAGTGATGAGAGTAGTAGAATGCAGGTGTTCATGCCCCATTTCCACTCAGTAGTTTAGGTGCAAAAGCTGTAGGGATGGCTTTTAAATGTCATTTGTTGGAAATGGTACAGAGTGGGCTACCAGTTCTCTGCTCAATGAATTTTAAAGATACTGCCATCTTTCCATGTACATAAAAGTGTATCCTTTTCAACTGCTAGTCCTGGATACCATAATTATTTTGTAAATATAAAGCTGAGAGAATACCCTAAGAGTACAAAAAAGGGTTCTTAGACAAATCTTTTGGACTGTCCATATTTCAGATAACTCAACATATTTCTAGACTAGTGTCTAGCTTTTCAGAGGGGAGCTAAGATGTTTTTCCTACATGCTTAGCCAAAAAGCTGAAAGGTTTATCTTAACTGCAGTTGGCACACTTTTGTGCCTAAATGTGCCCTAAATGTTCAAAGGAACCTAATTTACCCAGAGAGGTAGATACTACTTAAATTTCTGGTTAAATTTCCCATTGAGAAAGTATAGACACTGATGACCAGTTCCCAATCACATGGTTCCTAAAGATACTTCCTACCATTTCAGTCATGTAGCATCATTACTTAATGTGTTATAAATGATGCCGATGTTATTAGTATAATAAAATTAGCTTTGCCCTGCCTGAGAGAGTGTAATAGCTTTTACTACCTGAATTTAATTCAGTAAATTCATTTCTAATGTGCATTGGTTTAAAGCGTTGCCTTCTCACTTAAGAGGATCTTAGTTTTCAATTTCGTTCAGGAAGATTTTTTTTTTTTTAAATTCCAGTCTGTTGGCTGAAGAGATTCAAAGGAGAAGAAATAGTTAGGTATCAAAGTACATTTCACAAATTAAACAGAAGTTAGATGGATTTAAAGCCAAAAGCTAAAAATATGTGAATTATGAAGATCATATGTAAAGTAGGGTATTGGAGCCTTTGGGTGTGATTTTCAATTTCAAAACGCAGAAAGTGGCCAAAGAAGGTTTGGACAAAGTGGCAATTGATGCCCAAACTAAAAAGTGGGGCTACAGGGTCATTGGCTTCTCCATCACTACCTGTCTCCCCCTCCCTTTACCAGTTGATGTAACGGGAACAAAAAGGATCAGTCTTCCATCTCCAACCACCCTTCCTCTTTCACAATGGTCATCTGGGACATTTTAAATAAAGGATAGGGTAAGAGAAAATGACATGTATCCTTCTGTGAACCTTTTGCTGTTTTCTCCCAGTTTCTCTCCCACCTCCAATCTAGCTTTCACCACACCAGCTAAGGAGAACATAAAAAACATAAGAATGGCCATACTGGGTCAGATCAATGGGTCTATCTAACCCAGTATTCTGTCTTCCGACAGTGGCCAATGCCAGATGCTTCAGAGAGATTAAACAGAAGAGGGCAATTTATTGAGTGATCCATATGCTGTCTTCGAGTACCACCTTCTGGCAGTCAGAGATTTAGGGACACCTAGAGCATGGGTGTGCACCTCAACCATCTTGGCTAATAGACATTGATTGACTTATTCTCCATGAATTTATCTAACTCTTTTTTGAACCTAGTTATATTTTGACCTTCATAATATCCCTTGGCAATGCGTACCACAGGTTGACTGTGTGTTGTGTGAAGTAGTATTTCCTTTTGTTTAGTTTAAACCTACTGCCTATTAATTTCATTGGGTGTCCCCTGATTTTTGTGACATGTGAAGGGGCAAATGCACTTCCTTATTCACTTTTTCCTCACCATTCATGATTTTATAGACCTCTAGCATATTCCCCCTTAGTTGTTGCTTTTCGAAGCTGAACAATTCCAGTCTTTTTAATCTTTCCTCTTACGGAAGCTGTTCCATACCCCTAATCATTTTTGTTGACCTTTGTACATTTTCCAATTATAATACCTCTTTTTTGAGATGGGGTGACCAGAACTACCGGTACATGCAGTATTCAAAGTATGGGTGTACCATGGATTTATATAGTGGCATTATATTTTCTGCCTTTTTATCTATCCCTTTCCTAATGGTTCCTACTATTGTTAGTTTTTCTGACTGCTGCTGCACATTGAGCAGATGTTTTCAGAGGACTATCCACAATGACACCAAGATATTATTCTTGAGTGGTAATAGCTAATTTAGACCCCATCATTGTGTATGTATAGTTGGCATTATGTTTTACAATGTGCATTACTTTGCATTTATCAGCATTGAATTTCAAGTTTTGTGAGATCCCTTTGTAACTCTTCGCAGTGAACTTTGGACTTAACTATCTTGGGTAATTTTGTATTGTCTGCAAACTTTGCCACCTCACTTTTTATGCCTTTTCTACAGATCATTTATGAATATGTTGGACAGCACCGGTCCCAGTACAGACAGTATTTACACCCCTCCACTCTCAAAACTGTTTGTTTATTCCTATACTTTGTTTCCTATCTTTTAATAGGTAACTGATCCATGAGAGGACCTTCCCTCTTATCCCCTGACTCCATGGTGCTGGAACTGGAGGGGGGGGAGGGGCCATGGTCCCCCACAGTTTTAAACATGGGATTAATTTGGGGGCAGGGGATGGCATTGTCCCCCCAAACTGCAAGTCTCGGGCAAGCATGGAGTGGCGCCAACAGAGGCTGCACTTAGAGGCAGGGGAGCCGATATCAATAGTTTGATTTCAATTACAACATGGAATACAAAGTGTACAGTGGTCACTTTACATGATTATTTTTGATTATATATATTTGCACTGTAAAAAAGGCTAAACAAAAGAAATATTTAAATTCACCTCATACGAGTGCAAATCTCTTTATCATGAAAGTTGAACTTACAAATGTAGAATTATTATTATTTTCACATAACTCCCTTCAGTTGAGTGAGCCCTTGTTTGCAAGGGAGGGTGGATTTTGCCTCAGGGACTCGGCCTGCAGCAGGGGAGGAAAGGCTGATGCAAGGAGGCTGAGCTCACCAGGACCCTGTTCTCTATGGCAGCGTTTTTCAAACCTTTTGTGCTGATGATCCCATTTGGACTTAAAAAAAATGGTGACCCCCCCCACACTAGAAAAAATTGTGATCCCCTACCTTCAGCCCCAGGGGCTCAGGGCTTCAGCCTCTCTCAGGGCGGGGGTTTGGGGCGCAGGGCTCCGGGCTTCAGCCCTGCTGGGGGCTCTGGGTTTCAGCACCCTCAGGGTGCGGGGCTTCAGCCCCCCTGTGGGCGGGGCTGGGGCTTGAAACACCCTCCTCTGCCCCCCGCCCCTCCCCCCGCCACTGCCTCCAAAGTAGCAGGCTGGGCTGGGGCTTCACTAGAGCTGTGGGATAGGACTTCAGCCCCCTAGTGCTGATGCCTCCCTTCCTGCCCAGAGGTTTGCAATTAAGGCATTAAAAAAATTAACATGTTAATTTTGTTTTCAGTTAATCTCAGGTGTTAACTGCTATTAATTGACAGCCCTTGTTTCAACCAATTTGCCTGGTACTGAAGTTAGGTTTACCAGCCTATAATTACCAGGATCACCACAGACGCCTCTTTTACAACTTGGCTTTGCATTAGCAGTCCGCCAGTGATCTACTATAGAAGCTGATTTAAGCAATAGGTTACATACCACAGTTAGTAGTTCTGCAAATTCATATTTGAGTTCCTTCAGAACTATTGGGTGAATGCCTCCTGGTCCTGGTGACTTATTACTGTTTAATTTATCAGTTTGTTCCAAAACCTACACTGCTGATACCTCAGTCTGGGACAGTTCCTCAAGAGGAGCGTGCAGTTTGTAGGGGAGCACTGCTTGCCCAACCAGCGATAGGAGGGGGAGCTCTTCTCCATGCTTTACCTCTGCATGTCACTAATCCCCACAATGACTCACATTCACCGTCATGCATGTAATACAAACACTTCAGTCCATCTACCCTCCTGACAAACGCACCTTCTAGGTCAGAACCCCCCCATCATACCAACCCGGTTTCTGAACTCAGAAACCCCTCCCTGCCCCTTACTGGTCCTGGAGAAACAAGAGCAGAGGCAGCAAGGCAGGACTGTTTATGCAGACAGCAGAGAACATGTGCAAAGGGCCCCATATCCTACTTCTGCTTGGCCTAATCTAAGTTAGCCATGCAAGGGCCTGGATGCAGCTCAGTGCTTAATTTGTGCGAGAGCTTGCCAGGGCTGAGCCCCAGTACCTCTATGCTTGGCAGTTCATAGCTCCAGCACCTCTGGGCTTCCCATGTCAGTTATGAAAGTAAAAATATTGCACGTCTAGCACCCTAGTACCTCTTTCATTACAAAATCAACACTGGTATATCTCCTTCTAGGCCTACATGAGAGAGATTCTCTCTCTCACTGCAGGCCAGGCTTTCAGACTTGTTTCCTCCCTTTAAATCACCTTCCCCCCCTCAAATATTTACTCCATGCTTGATATTTCTGGCAGGTATTGTGGGGCACTGCCAACCACAACCCCTGCTGGCAAGCCAGATTTATCCCCTTCCTTCCCTGACCCCAAGTGGGGCTCCTATACGTCACCACACACCTCATTGCATATTGTCTCTGGATTTGGCTCCCTGGTGCTGTGCCTGAAACGGAGAATTACTCTCTTTGGTGCACACAGTACTCATCAACATTCATAGACTGCATTCTGGGCCTTTATCTTCCTCATCAAACACGATCATCTTTCCATCTCTTACCATTAGCTTTAGAGGAGGCCTATTTGGAGAGCAGATAGATTTACCTGCTAATGCACTGATGTGGTTGATAGTCAAGGATAACCTGATAGAGAAAAAAGCAGGTTTTTCATTAGAGCCTTACTGCTCTTCTGCAATCCAGCCTGAGCTACTGCTAATAATAAAAGGCAGCTGGAAACAAAATTTACAATAGGAGTATTTACATTTCCAGGTAGTGAGCCAAAGAGCATTTAGATTAAATTAATTTCCATTGGTGTGCATGCTGGAGCATTTATCCCCAATAAATGAAAGTGGAAATGTGTCAGAGACTATTGGAAACCAGCCCGTCAGGGTTACAGGAACCAAAACAGATGAGATAATGAATTACATTAGAAATGAGAAGGAGATAGAAAGGGATTTACTAGTAACTAAGCAGACAAAAAATTAAGACAAAGGCCTAGTTTGAGGTTCAGCACTATTTACCTTGTCCTTTTTCTATTCTGTGCCTGGCTTAAGCCTTGTAAAATAATGATGTAGAGAGATCAGCAGTTACTGTTGGGCTTTTAAACCTAAAATGTAAAGTTGCCTTTTCCGATTCACAGACATGCAGTCAGATTGAGAGAAATAACCCCACACTGACAATACAATAGCTTCAAAATGTAACCTTTGCTTGTGTGACCCTATTCCTTTGTTACTTATACCTCTTCTGTTTCACCTACCTAGTCCCTCCAAGCAATCTTCATTTTCTTCAGGAAAACCCACTATGGGGAGTGTCCATGTGAGATGAATGAAAGCTGCTTACATGGCCACTGCTTAACTATGGCTTGCTTGGTTGAGCAGAAGTGATTTTTTGTGCTGTCCTGCCTTTCCTTTTTTTCCTGTTGCCCATAGCACCAGTCTACCTAGAATGAAACAATCACCCCTCAGCCTCCCACACATCTTCTTTTAACTCTATTCTTACAACCCAGGCTGCCAATATCATAATGAGAAGTGGGGAAACTGAGCGTCATCTTTGCAAATGTGCTACCTATTGATGTCAGGAAGAGGTGATGCAAACAAACAACCATCAGATTGAGAGCTCAGTGTTCCATCTTTAAAACAGAAGGCCAGAAAGTAACAACTGAGTTGTAGATCAAACAGTGATGGCTAGAAGACAAAGCAAAGCATATACACAAAGCTAGAAAAAAAAAGTTAACTCCAAAAAACTTGATTGGGGGACAGGAGTTAGAGACAAAGCTTCTCTTTGAAAGGGTTAATTTGAAGAAAGAGATGTCACTACCAGTCAGAAACACCAACACAAAACTAAGACAATGTAACACAAAAAATAATCATTGCTGGTCCTCAGCTAGCCCAAGATCTTAGATAACAACCTCTTTGATGTGAGCAAAGGCAAACAGTTTCATTAGAGCCATGCTACCAAGAAACTAGGTGTGCAAGTGGCCCAAGCCTATGTGGAGGCACAAGAACTCTGAGCAGATAGCCTCACACTCCTATGGATTCCTAAGATTCAGCCGAGTTTAGAAGTGGGCGTACACAACCTATTCCATAGATGTCCAACACCTCATCAACCAACCGAGTGAGAAGGAGAAACTCCCTGAGGGAATACTTACAGACACTTCCACTTCCTTCCTTAGAGGAATCTCCACAGGGGAGAGTTGCTCTGAGCCAAGGTATGCATCTCCCTCTTTTTTCTTCTCATCAGGCCCTAAATACCAGAATGGAATAAACTAGTAAGACTCGATGAAAACAAGGCTATTTATTAGATTTTACATTCATTGAATTATTTATTTTATTATTATTATGGTACTTTGGAAAAAAACATACAGGGCAAAGTGACTGGACAACCCCCCCCAAGATTTACAGCAGTCTAGAAGAAAGTGAGAAGATGGGGACAATCTGGCTTCACTTCCAAAAAAGACATCCAGTGAACATTTTTGTGCCCACCTTATGAAAACTGGCCAAGAGGCTTCAACATTCTCTGTTTTATTCCATGGATTGCAGCTATTCATCACCTTTGCCTCCTCAGTTCTGTGGCCTGTGACAGTGTGCATAGGCTAATTAAAGTTATGGGAACCTCTGGACTCTGGGAAGCAAAATACAGATGAAAGACTTGACCTAATTAGACTAACCTTAATGAAAAAAAATTGCTAGAGTTTCCTATTAAAGAGTATGCACAAAGATTGTCTTTACTGAATGATATCTCGATGTTATGGAAGTATTTATGTTGTCAAATAAAAGTGAAACTGACTTCCTCCAAAAGCAGAAATGAACTTTTCCAGTATATTTACACAACATGACTTCAGCTCCATGCTATTGCTAAAATCTTCTTTCTTTCTGGCTTGGGAAATGTCTATTCATTTTACAATGGTGTAATGCTTAGCCACTGACTACAAATTTGCATAATTATTGCTATGGAATTATCAGAGTCTTGGAGCACCATAACTTACTCAATGCTGCATTTTATGCTGAATCTGGGCCATTTTCGCTTTTTACAATGTTTGCACTTAAAAAACGACTTTCATTTTGAGAGATACTACTTACATTTTCCATTTTAAGTGTAGGGAATCTCTCAAAAGCCACAGAATCATTCAAAATTGAATAAATGTTTTAAGTGTTATTATTGTGCCATAAATGTTACATAAGGGAGCACATCTGAGGTTTTTGTATATAGAAGGGTGGGTTGGAAGGATGATCTTGTGGTTCAGTCACAATTGCATCTGAATTCTACATCAAGCTCTGAGACTTCCGGGGTAATTTTTAATTTTTCTGCACCTCAATCACCTTATCTGTAAATCTGGACTCAAAATACTTCCCTAACATACCGTGGTCTTGTGAGGGTTACTTTATGAATGTTTGTAAAGTACTTGAGATTCTCAGATGGGTGGCACTATACAACTGGAAAGAGTTACTATGGGTGCCTTAACACAACGGAGATGGGCACATTAGAAATACGACAGATAAATAAACTGAAGAGATTTCTTCTGGATTCCAGCATGCCTGTTCTTTGGGTCATGTGCCAACAAACCCAGCTTTTAGAGACCTAGAACAGTAAAACAAGAAAATGTCCCCCTTTGAAGAAATTCTGTCACATAGGTGCTAAGGTTTTCCCTTCATCTCCCCAGTGAGACTTGGTCCTTAATGTCCTGTGCCCATATCAAGTCAATACACATAGGCTGTCCCATATTTCAGCAATGATCCTGTAAAGAATGTACAGTGTGACACAATATATGATTACATGCTTGTGTGGGTTTTGGACAATGAATAACCATTGTGGAGTGCTATCCCATGTAAAATCATCTTTGCCCTGTCATTTTCAAACAGTTCTCCATCATTTCCTTAAAAGTTTGATGGTCACCCAAAGCCACTGGAAACTGAAAAAGGACTGAAGAGATATCAATTTTCTGGCATACACACTGATAGCATCTCAGGAATTGGAGACAATAGATGAACTCTATACTGTAGTTACCCCGTAAATCATATAGAATACTGCCTTAGTTAAATAGATAATATTATATCCCAATGGGCAGCATTCCATATACTTCACTCTACGTACTAAAGTAAATACCTGAACACTGCAGATATTAGGTAATGTTATTTAGTTACTGAAGGCATGTGGCAAGTTTTATTGAGGGTGGTTACCATGCCTTCCATGTTACTATGTCAATAACTCCTGTCACCAGATGAGCTGTTTTGTGATCAGCTATTTTTTTCTTGCAGCACACCCAGCAGATACTCTCATGATAGCAGCTCATAGAATCATAGAAATATGAGACTGGAAGGGACCTCATTAGGTCATCTAGTCCAGTCCCTTGTACTCAGACAGGACTAAGTATTATCTAGACCATCCTTGACAGGTGTTTGTCTAATCTGTTCTTAAAAACTTACAGTGATGGAAATTCCACCTCCGCCCTAGCTAATTTGTACCAGTGCTTAACCACCCTTACAGTTAAGAAGTTTTTCCTAATGTCTAACCTAAATTATTTCCTTTGCTGCAAACCCATTACTTCTTGTCTTCAGTGGTTAAGGAGAACAATTTATTACCCTCCTCTGTATGTACTTTTTATGTACTTGAAGACTTTTAACTTGTCCCCCCTCAGTCTTTTCTTCTCCAGCCAAAACAAACATATGTTTTTCAATCTTTCCTCGTAGATCATATTTTCTAGAACGTTAATCATTTTTGGCATTATCCTCTGGACTTTTTCCAATTTGTCCACATCTTTCTCAAAGTGAGGTGCCTAAAACTGGACACAGAACTCCAGTTGAGGCCTTATCAGTCATGAGTAGAGTGGAAGAATTAGTTATTGTGTCTTGCTTACCACATTTCTGCTAATAGATCCAAGAATGACATTTCCTTTCCCCCCACCAATCTTACATTGTTGACTTCTATTTAGTTTGTGATCCACTTTAACCCCCAAGTCCTTTTCCACAGTACTCCTTCCTAGGCAATAATTGCCGATTTTGTATTCGTGCAAGTGAATATTCCTTCCTAAGTGTAGTACTTTGCATTTGTCCTTACAGAATTTCATCCTATGTATTTCAGACCATTTCTCCAGATTGTCAAGATCATTTTAAATTATAATTCTGTCTTCCAAAGTGCTTGCACCCCCTCCCAAGTTGGTATCATCCACAAGCTTTGTAAGTGTACTCTCTATGCCACTATCTAAGTCATTTATGAAGATACTGAATACCCAGACCCGAGAGAACCCTGCAGGGCCCCATTTGATATGCCCTTCCAGACTGACTGTGAACCATTGATAACTATTCTCTGAGTATGTTTTTCCAACCAATTGTGCACCCACTTTATAATAGGTTTGTCTAGGCTATATTTTCCTACCTTGCTTATGAGCCAGTCATGTGAGATGCAATCAAAAGCCTTACTAAAGTTGAGATATACCATCTACTGCTTCCCCCCATCCACAAGGCTTTTTCAACTGTTTCTGTTTCTCTACCCTCAAGAGCAGTTCTATATAGAACCAGTCAGAAAACGGTAATTTTTCATACAGAAAATTTTGATTTTTTGCCGAAACATTGAAAATTGAAAAACTTTTGCTGAAAACCAAAAACCGTTATGCAGAAATGTTGCAGCAGTGCTTCATGAGAGTGGTCATTCGAGTGCTTCATGTCCTTATTCTCCTTTGTGGGACAGTGTCCCTGGCTCCACTACATCTCCCAAAACTGCTTTAATTTTCTGCTTTTTGAGAAAAAAAATCCAAATTTTTCTGTGGAGTATAGACTTTTTGCACAATAATTTATTTGGCTGAAAACCCAAAAATTGTTTTTACAGAAATATTTTGACCAGCCCTTGTTTTAACCACAAACTTGGGAGTGAAGACTCAAAAGCATTCTCAAATTTTGTCAAAAACGTGCAGCTCCATTGACCTCAAAGGAATTACACCGATCTACATCAGCTAAGAATCTGGCACAGTCAGTATAACTGTATTATGAGGCTAAATTATCATATTTATTATCACATGATATTAGCTTGTACTATACGAGTGGCATTACAAATTAACTTGCAGTTCCTCTCTATTGGTAATTGGAAGAGTTGTTATCAGCAGGCAGTTTGAAGGGGGTCCATTTTGATCTGTTGTATCACTATATAGTTAGGATGATTCCAAGCTTAGGACTCAAGTATGTAAATCACCTAATACACTTCAGGAAGCTCTTTTGGTTTATCTGGTGTACTTTTCTACTTCCGCTCACAATGGAACACAGAATCTAGTTATCAGTGGAGATTGCTGCTCTCCCCTTTCAGTGTCAAAATCAGTAGATGTGGGATTAGAAAGCTTCTTGAAAGCAAACATTATTTTCTTTTTTTGTTTGAAAAAAAATCAGGAGGCGGCAAGGTTGAAAAAAAACAACCCATGGGAAGTAGAAACCATGAAATTGATAATGTTGGGGAAGAGACATTTTTATCCTGTCACGCTTCTAACAGAGCTGGTCAGTAATACAGATGAGTGCATCTTATACTATAAAGATATTCTCAGTAAAAATAAGGATGCTAATAGTCCTGACTCCTACAACTGTTATGTTTACCATTGGGCAAAACATAATAAAACAAGAGGACATGACAGTGGATCCAGAACTCTCATATTTTCAATTAAAATGAAAATCACCATCAACTTCCTTTTATTGGGACTTTGTGACAAAAGAAATAAGAATGTTTTATTACTGTGTATATTGCCTTACAAAACATATCTGCAATAGAAGATGAAAATATTTCAAATTGTAATTCACATGTTAAGAGTGAGATCATTTCCAGAGATACAGAAGGTATCCCAAAAGTTTCCAGGGAGGATGAAAAGCTTCAGTAATAAAGAGAAAGAGAGGGAAAAGTCTAGTAATCTGTCAATATTTGTCTAATTGGTTGGATAAGAAGACTGGAAACACTTATGGCTTCCGTGCTGATATTATGTTTTAAGACTGACACCATAAGACACCAAAGGTCATATTTCTAAAAGCTAAGAGTCCACTAATACATTCTTAAAAAATGCATGCACTCTGTAATTACTCCAACTGGAAACTTGGAATTTGGATAACTGAACCCTCAAATGGGTAGTTCGGAGTCTAACTTCTCAGGATATACGTGCAATTACCTGACTTGCATGGGCAGTTGCAGCTGCACATAGATGTTTTTTGGGGGATGAGACTTTTGTGCCTCCCTTTTAAAACATGTGACACTAGTCTAATGGGAATGCCCTCTTCTCTTGTCAGTTTCCTGTAGTTGTGGCTTTTCCGCTCCAGACATTAGTAGTTCTTCTAAACACTCTGTGGAACTTGGAAGGGATTCCCTTTATGTATAGAAAATACAAACTCCACCGCTCCCTTCCAGCAATCCTGTCTCACACTGGGTGCAGACAGTGTGACCTATTGGTCAGAATAGGAATCAGGCCTAGTAGTCAGAGCAGAACCAGACAGTGGAAGTGGAGTTGTGGTTGAAGCCAGAGCAGAACTGGATTTGTGGTCAGGAGCCTAGCCATGATCAGGACCAGGAGTCAGGGGGTTCAGTGAACGGTAGAGACTGTGGGTGCAGTGGGAACAGGTGCAGGTTAGAGCAAGGACCGTACAAGCAGCAGGTCTGGAACAGCTGCAGGCATAGAATGCATTGAGCAGCCACTGTACTGCTGTTGCTACACCTCTTAAATGAAGACCCATTGGCTTGTCCGTCCAATCAGGGAGCACAGTCACTTAGTGAGAGCTTATAGGGTCCAGCCTCATTGGGTTGCCAGCCGACCATGCCTCGATCCAACTGAGTTACTGACAGATACTCTGTGAAAATAGGTACAACCACATGAAAAGCTGGGTGGAAAGAGTTGTGAGAAGGCATTAGCTCTATAGGTGCACTGATGGGGACATCAACAAAAGAGAAAAAGCTAGGGAGCACATGATGACATGTCATTCTCATCTACCCCTGTGGTTGTGTGTATGAAAGTGATTTCTTCTGTTATTTGATAACATGTATTAGTATGTCCATGGTGTTGAGTCTCATGGTTGAGCAGTCCTCTTGTATGCCCTGTCACTTTAACTAAATAAGTCAAAAATTGAATTGCTTGGACCTAATTCTCATTTACACTAAAGTTCTTTATAATGCTCTGGAGCAACTCCACTATCCTTTCTATCATGTGATTTTCAGCTTCTCCTTATCCTTCTCTCCTCCCCTCCAGGCCTTCACCAAATCATGCTGCTTCTCCATCTATACCATTCCTAAAGTTACCTATACTCCTTTCTTTTCTGTCCTCTCTGCTAGTATCTTGATGACTGAAACCTCCTCCTCTCTATCCCCAATCCTTCTCCCCTTCCCTCTCTCATCCATTTAGAACACGACACTTAAAATAATCTCCTATTCCTGTTGCTCCTCTGACCATGTCACATCCCTTCATTGCCTCTGTCACTTTCTCCATCAAATTCAAGCTCCTTGTCCTAGTGTTCAAGGCTTTAGGCTGCTCCAACTCTCCTTTCTGACTATATAGTCTATCCACTTCTTTCGCCTTGATTCTCCCATTTTCTTTTCCTGTTATAATGGTGGAAGCAACAGGATTTGTCAAAAACTAAAACGGATAAGACACAGGATGGATCAAAGATGACCCAAAGATTGCAGGTTTGGATGACTGGTAGGATAGCTCACCATAGCGTGAGTATCTGAAGAAGTGAGATGATTTAGGGGGAAAAGATGAGCAGCTCATTTTTTGATGTTTCACATGCAGTAGTGACAGAATATCCAGAAGGAGATATCAGAGAGAAAGGCCTATGAATAATAAATGACAATAACAATAATGCACATGAAGAAATCTTTTGTAGATTATTCCTGTCTAGCAAATTTGCTCCAGGTAGTTAATACTTTACTACTGTTTCCTTTGCATTAACTATTTGGTTGAGAGTGCAGCACCTATGTGCCACCTAACGGAGGACAGAAAAAATATATATTTATTGTATTCCTTGATAAATACTAGAAAATGCATTTTTTTTTTTTTTACTATTATCCCTTAGATTTTCAGGAATGGGTTTTCAAAATTCAGTGCCTAGGTTGTACCAATAAACTGTGTGTGCGCTCATTGGAGAATAGATCCTTGGGCACAGAGTGAAAAAATGTGTGGTTTGCATTCCCAGTTGTATATTTTCTTGCAAGTTCTAAAACGTTAAAATATATCCATCAACAAAAGTGACTGTTACATAATAATAAATAGTAATAAAAAATGAAAAGAGGAGGAAGGTGATAAAGACTATACATAGGTTCAAAACCCTAAACTCATTGTACTCCAGTGATTTCTCAGCAAGTGTGAAAACAAAAGCAGGAGTATCTATTTTGTCCTGACTGTAATATTAGAATAAAAGGTAGTGAAATTAAATGCAGCACATTAGATTGAAGTATAAATGTTAACTTCATTCTAATGTATTCAAAACCAATTACAGTTTTCCCAAGACAGATTATTAAAGCTGCTTGATATATATATAAACAGTTCTGGGGAACTGCTTGTTCATGTTAAATCACGTGGGTCATTTATTTTTGCCAAAAGGATCTGTAAGAAACCCGTAGGGATTCACTACATAGGTGCTGACCACTGAATAAAAACTACTAATTGAGAAAAACAAGGACATGCTTTTGGATGCTCATTAACTAAGAATGTCATTTTCTGCAGGATTCAACTAAGGCGACCTTTTCACAGAAACTAGAGCAGAAATGTCTGCCATGAATGCTATACATTCCATAATCACTGCCTAAGAGCCCCTCACAAATAGTTATTATAAAGCTTTCACATTTAATTGTTCTTCTTATTAAAAAATGTGTAGAATCTTACCGACTTCAGGAAGAAAATTATTCAAATTGCCTTTGTCATTATTCGCAAGCCAATACAGTGCAAAAGCAAAGTCGTGTTAAATTATATTCTAATGAAAATTAAACAAGGAGGGCCTACATCATGAAATTACATTCTAATTATAATTTAAAACAGGGACCTTGCATAATTAAGAAAGCTACAGTTTTTCATTTATGTACCTCAGTGGTGCCATAACTAATTAAGTAGCATGCATGAAAGTTTGAATGCACTCTTTTTAAAACTGAAGGATGAATTCTGCCTGGGTCTGAAACCTCCCTTACTACTCTTGCATGGACAAAACCAAACTAGGCAGAGACGGGCCAGGAATGGGTGGATCCTTGGTTTCATTTCATTACCATATGTGCTGGCCAGTACAACGGAGTGTGGAAGTGTTGTAACTTACTGCTGGTGTAGGCCAGCAGGAAATTATTACCTCTATGGAGCAAAGGAGTCTCAGGCAAGGAATTGACCTGGGGTGTGTTGCTTAGCCACAATGTCTCCCAACGTCACTCTAGGGTTGATACAGTTTTCATTCAACCCATTGCTTTGAGTGGTGTCTATAGACATGATCTAGCCCACAGAGCCTTTGACCTGGTTTTCAGAGTTCAATGAATGGGAGCTGTAAAAACTCAGCACCTCTAGTTTTTTTAATAAGTATTTTGGGGCTAACTAGGTGGCCCCACAGTGAATAATTTGCACTAACAAATACATGAAGTTGGGAGGATACAGCATAAAAAAATAATTCCATGAATATTCACTCAAATCTAAAAAAAAAAAAAAATGTTTATGCTCGTGTCTTTTTTTGTTTGCTTTTCACAAACTGTCAAGTGAGTTTTATTGGCATAAACATTTGCAGAAAAAACTAAGCTTAAATCGTCCAAAAGCCCACGTAGTGAATTATAAATTTGCACACAACGGTATAATAAACCTTCCTTTCTTCCACCATTTGTCTATCTTGTCTATCTTGTCTAGTTTATCAGCTCTTTGGGCAGGGGTTGTGTTTTACTATGTGTTTGTGCTGTACTGTTTGTTGGGGCCTCTAAGCACTACTGGATTACTACTACTACTACTACTAATTATTACTCATAATAGTGTTACTGACCAAAATAAACTTCAGCTTTATGGTCAATGTCCTGTAAGGACCAGACTTTCCCTGTGTGACTTGGGCATGGCCTCAATGGATACATGGTTCCAGATGGAAAAAGAAATCTACAAAAATCAAACGAGAAAAACACAGTATGGTAGCAGAAAAATCATTAGTCCCAGGAAAAAGCCCTGGCTGATATATGCTAAAACAATCTTTGAAGCTATAAAACTGGCTTAAATAAAGACAATGAATAACGGAGAAAGTGAAAAATAGCAAGTGTTAGCATGGTGTGCTAAATTGGAGCACTCTGTGTCAAGTAAGATAGATCACATGAGGCAATCATATCTGAAAAAAAGGAGCTAGAATAAAATCAGCTAAACAGGGTACAACATTCTGTGATCCACAATTGCTCAGTGAAAAGCAAGTCTCTCCCTAAAACTTACTTCTAGAAAAGGCATTCGTGTATAGTCTGGGCGCTTAAAAGTCTCACCTGTCCCATAGGAAGGAAATTTTCTTTCTTTTTACAAAACTTGATGTTCACACTGCAGGGCAGAAAATCTCCTGAGGGAAGAGATGAAATTGTAAATGCTGAAAGACTGTATGAAACACCATCATCCTTTGCGTCTTCCTTGACACACATTTATATTTGATAATGTAAAACACTGTTTTGCAAGGTTACCAAGAGGGAAAGTGGGCTTCTGATTAAGTTATATCTGCAGAATGTTACCTACATACATATGGCTATGATTAGCAGCAATTGCTACACAATCACTCATGAGAATGATTGCATAGCAAGGTGGTATTTCTGGGAGTAATATTACAATGCTCACATTTCCAGAAATCTTATTTGTAGGGGGAAAGTCTCAATGGGATGAGGACAGATTTGGAACACTTACATCCTGGAACCAGTATTTGAATTGCAGCAGGGTTGCTTCAGTCCTTCTTCTTGAGATAGATATGCTGAGTTCTCTGCAGTTTACTTTGTGCAGATCTTTCAGATGATACCATAGAACAAGAGTTCCTGTCTACTCTGTGTGGACATTAAAGATCCTATATTACTTCCTATAAGGGTGGATTAGTCCCCTGACCAAAAAATTCCACTCCATTTCACTGGAGTATCATGTGCACTAATTAGAACCATAGAATCATGAAATTAAAGGAGAGAAGATATCTATTAGTACAGATGGTCAAAATTTTTCAGGGAAAATGATGAGTTTTTGGCAAAAAAAATCAAATATTTAAGCACAAAACCAAAAATATTTCAACCAAAAGGTGAAATATTTTGATTAGGAATGCTGCCACAGTCTGGGTGCCTCTTCTCCCATTCTTCTCTATGTGTCAGGTCCCTGATCAGACGACATCTCCCTGTGAAGCACCACAGTCTCCACTTATGGAATTTTCTAATTAACTTGAATATTTCATAGAAATAGCAACCAAAACACAATATTCTCCAGACACCAAGAGTATGAAAATAATTGTATTTCAAAATTCACTAAAAGGTGCAAACAAATTTGTAATTACATTACTTTAAAATAATACATTATAATAATTGTATTAATAATCATTTTCACATCAATATTGAGGTCTACCTCATGTCCCTCAAAAATGTTAAGCCTACTACAATAAAAAGTCTCTTCACACCAGGGTAAATCAGAGTTACTGTACATGGTTGTCCTCCTGGTGTGAGAGAGAAAACAATCACCTCATAAAATCACTCTCTTGTGCAACTCCTAACTGTCTCAAATAGCCAGGTGTAGCACCATAATCCCTGTTTTCTGGGTTAGGCAAATTCCTGTCTTTGTTCAATACTTTTCAGCTAACAAAATGTGACATAACGTGATATTGTTTAGGGCCTGAACCAACCCACACAATGAAGTCTTGCTATCCATTTGAATGAGGACTGGATCAAACTGTAAATTATGAACGCCTCAGCACTGGGACCTTGTCCTCTTATATGTCTGTAAATGTCACATACAGCTGCAAGTGCTAAATAAACTCAGAATAAAAAAAATAAGTAAGCAGAAAATTTCAAAAATAAAACATTGGGAGAGATTCTCAGCTAGCATAAAATCGGTATAGCCCCTTTCCTTTTGATGAAGATACACGAGCTAAAAATCTGGGCTATATCTTTACAAACATTTACCTTGAAATAAATGAACAAACAAATGGTTATTTTATTCTATTCTATCAGACATTTGATTGGTAACAGGCAAATTAGCAGGAATAATTTTCAGTTATACATTCTTGACACTGGGGAACTCTAGTCATCTCTAAAATTGTTACACTGTTCTATGTTGACATTTCAACTTGCATGTTTATGAGTACATGTTCTCCCAAAGCAACATCCCTGAATACTAACAATGTACTATACAGTCAACAGAAGCATTTGGGTATCACTAATATGCCTTGATGCTTGAGTGTGTGGTACTTTAGAATGCTTCTGAAGTGTTCAGATTACTTACACTAGGTGCCCTGTCTCCCTCAACAGATTGACATCAGAACATCCAAATAAATTGTTTATTTATGAACAGGGGAAAAGAAAAAAAAGCCTTTATTTTTCTTTTGTTTGGCCAGCTATATGGAAGGTGTTGTAAGTGTAGAAGCTCATTGTACAAAGAAGCAATAGTATTGGGTTTTTGTTTTCAGATATACTAACTCTCCAGGATAGATCAATATAAAATGGTGCTTTCTAAACCTTAGAAAAAGAAAAGAAGACATGAATAGAGAAGATCACTCAAAATCTCTTTACCTTTGTGTATTTTCAAAGGAAATAAATAAACCTTCATTCTGGACAGGTAGAGGATGCAGAGAGCAACTTGTAGATTATAAATAGCATTATGTATTTTTGCATTGTAGCAATGTTCCACTGTACATAGTGCTGTACAAATGCATAGAAAGACATAGTCCCACCCAGCTATTGTGCATTTTCAGCTGTCTTTTAGAAATGTACAAAATGTTCAGGAGTTGAGTGGCTAGGTCACAGATATCCAGATACTATGCCATGGAGAGAGACTGATCACAGTTGCTATGCCTCTTCCTTAGACAAATCCTTCATCTCCTGACTACAGCCAGCCTCCTCCCCCTGCAAATGTACCATTGTCCTTTTCACTTGTCTGATAAATGGTCTTTATTTTTGCCAGCTAAAAATTCAGACCACTCAACAGACAGGTTAGGATACTTTCAACATCTTGAGCATGATAGGCTTTCAGATGTTCATTATGGAACTCCAAATCAGAGAAATTGCCTTGTTTCAAATATTTTTTACAAAAGCAAGAGTCAGCCCAGATTGTTAAGTTTAGGATCCTTGGTATAGCTGGTTCATTCTATGTTTAACTAGATGAAACTTAGCAGTATCAGCTGAGTTTCACTTTGAGTTTTTGTGTCAGTTCTAACACAAAAATGCGGAGTACCTTTCAGGGTGTGCAAATCCATGTGAGCCAAAACCAAACAAAAGGTTTACATGAAGACTGGCAAACAGCTCTGTGGCCATCTCCTGTAGCTGAAGGGAAAGTCTACTATTTACAGAACCAGGGCATGCATTTTGGCCATGAAAATTTGGTAAAATCATTAACACCTGAATCTTTCAGTCCTTTTGTAGGAAAATTTCCTTAAATTCAGGTGAAATCAATAAGCGTGTTGTCTTCATTAAGACAATGGGATGGAGGACTACAGCTGTATTTTCAATGCCACTGTGAACACCATCTTCCCTTGTGAACTCTCCATCTTGAGCCGTATGCCAGTCATGCCACATTTGGTGATGATACTGATCATAGAGGCAGATCTTAGGATAAGCTGGTAAATCCTAAGGTTATTCACAGTTTTAGATAAGCTTTGTAATTTAGTTCAAAAAGTGAGGCAGGCTATTTGCTAACATCTCTTGAGATTCCTGAGTAAATAGCCAAATGGAAAACTTAATAGCAAATAAGGAAAAATTAGCAGCTATCAATAGTGGTTCCATAATCTCTTACTGAGTGCTTATGTTCCTTTAACCACCAATGGTTTGAAGCATTTTGTATGATATAGCCTCCTGAATAATGACTGCAAGCAATTTGCTGCACTTAGGACTTACTGCTTGTTTCTAAGCCCTTTGTAATTATGTGATGCTTACTAAGGAGGTTAGATAAGCTATAAATATAGTTAGATAAACTACAAATATAGATTTTTCAATCAAAGTGAAGGGAAGAAAGCCATATAACTCATAAGATATAGCAGTTCAGGCATCGGTGAATTATAGGGCTGTTTTATGAGTGGGATTTTAAAAAAAATAAAAAAAAAAACAAGATATCAGTCACTCCCACTGGATTTGTTAACATCACAGTTGATAAAATATATGTGGTGCTGTAATTATTCTGTGAGGTGTTCTTATTGTTTTGAATCCATACAGTAGAACAGAGTACATTGTCTTACTTATTTTGTATGGTAGATCATGATTCTATGGTTCTAATTAGATCAGAAACATTTTACTATTATCAATGCTGAGTGAATTTGAACCAAAGTAAAGGAATCTCAAATGCTAATAGAACTAGTATGAGAGTTGGTCAGGACATTTTTGATTAAAAGATTTTTTTTTTTAAATCAGAAAATGCCAATTCATAAAAATCAAAACAGTTTACAGGAAAGGATTGGTTAAAACAAATTTCTCAGTTTGAAAAAAGTTTTTTGGGGAAAAATAAGTTTCAAAAATAGCCTGTTTTCACATTTTCAAACCCAAAGAGAGAGAGAGAGAGACTGTGTGTGTGTGTGTATATATATATATAATTGGTTTGAAATGATTTATTTCAAAATTTAAGCTAATTGCAGAAACAACTTAAAAAGGTTAAAATCAAAATGAAACATTCTGGAAATTGTCACAGATCTGGTCGGGCTCCCAACCTCTAGATCCCATGATGTTTTTAAGCCCCTCAGAGTCAGAACAGAATCAGTCACTGCCCCAGTCTTGGGATCCCTAGGCACACTCTTGTGGTGCAGATATTCCATCTAGCACCACATTCTGAGAGCCATTACCACATGGTTTCTCTGTCCAGTTCCTTGAACGAGTGCTGACCCCTCAGATTCATTCATAGCTTAAACACACAGTGAGAGAATGTATCCCTATATTCACACCCTACACACTATTGTAATAATCTTTGTGCAAAGTATCATTTGAAAACTCAATTTGCTGGTCAATATTGTCCTGTTAAAATGTGTGTGGCAACGTTCTATGTAAAGTTATAAGATTTCCCTATGTGGTGTTACTAATACATGCTCCAAACCCCACAGCCCTGCCCAAACAATAGGTCTGTACTAAACAAATGAATGTATGTTCTGCTTAATTTGCAAGCAAGAAGGAAAGATAAAAGATGTTCAAACAGGTGAAAAAAATCAGCAGGTAACATCCTTCCACATGGAGAATGTCTCAGTGCCCAGCTGAAAATGTTTGTCAAGAGAGGGAGGAAGCTATAAAAAAGAGGGACAGACACCCCAAGACAACTCTCTCTGCCTGCCCATCATATTCACTGCACCTGAAGCAACAAAGGAAGCATTTGTGGGACTCAGAGAGGGGTTCTGACCTACAGGGTTTTATTAGTAAGATGGCTAAAAGCATGTGGTGAGAAACGTCACTTGAATCTGATTCAGTTTGTTACGTTAGGCATTAGTAAACATCTTATCTTTATTTTTTGTAACCATTTCTGACTGTTATGCCTCATTACTTGTACTCATTTAAAATCTCTCTTTGTATTTAATACTCTTGTTTGTTTTCTCTAATCCAGTGTATTTAAATTGAAGTATTTTGATAACTCCATTTGGGATGAAAAATTCTCTTAAAGGAATAATAATTAACTTAATCTAATTTGTACTATCCTGGCGAGGGCTGCGCATTACAGGACATGTATTTCAGGGGGGAAATCTAAGATTGGAAGTCTGTTGGGGTTGCCCTGAAGTATAGCCAAGGCTGGTGAGAGCCAGAGTGAAACTCAAGTGTGGGTAGCAGGTTGTAGTACACAGAGAAACTCAAGGTGTGGCTTGCATGCTGGATGGCTGTTTGTGAGTGGCTCAGCTGGGAAATACTTCAGCAGGGCATTTTAAGGCATGCAAGGTTGCAGGGTAGGGGTGATGCAGCTGTTCATTAGTCTGGATTGTACTGTGGTATGTCACACATACTCTCTCCCAGAACTCCATCCAAAACCTTCTGTTTTCCCTTTTCAAGGGCCACCTGGTCGTTGTCATGTATAATAGACACTGGACAGCATTCTAAACATTATTGCTCTTTACTTACTCACATGAGAAATACACAGATAGATACAAAAATAAATCCTCCCTGCATTTCCCTGCCTCAGTTTCCTCATCGCTCCAGGGCATTCTTTGGGCTATGGTCAGAGTCCTTTTTGCCCATCCAGAGTCCTCCTGCTCCAGTGCACAACTTGTATTCCAAAACATGGAGCTTTTTCTGCTTTTGGTCAGGCTGCCTCCTCCCCGCTTCCTTCCACCTGAACTTCCTCACTCCTAGCCTCCCTCCCTGACTCCGTGAATCTGTTTATATGCCCTACTGCCAACAACTTGGCTTCTTTGTTCTGTGTTTAGTAACTTTCCACTTCAGAGAAGAGGAGGAAGTACCTTCTCCCAGCTTGAGCATCCCCCCATAGCATATTTATTGTCCAGTCAGAGCACAGTCATTAAATACTCCCCAGTGTCCTCAGTCAGGCATGTATCTGTTGCAGGCCTTGCCAACAACAATGGATACACATCAACACATGGGCTTTCCATGATACAGCAATTTCATAACAACCAGAATCCATAAGTTGCACAAACATTTCCAAAATCATCACAAAAATGCCAAACAAAACATTTGGATTGACCCATATACACCTTTTTTCAGATTGTCAGTGCACAACATTTTTTTTTTGAGATTTCAACTTTTTGTCCTATTTTGGATGCAAAACATTTGTTAAAAATGTGGAAAATTTTCCCAGTTTGAGAAAACCATTTCCTACCCAGCTCTAACAATTATCATCTTTGATTAATACTTTGACTCTGGCAAACTGCGTGCAATTACATGATGCATACTACCACGGCCAGTGTATCATTTTCCTCTTTGTCTTTCACACTCAGTAGTTAAAGAGGAAGTAAACTGCAAAAATTTTTTTTTAGAAAACATGCTGCATCTTAGCAACATACCATTACATGGAGGAGCTGATTAGACCCTAGAAATCCTGCCAGTCAAATTAATGTGTTTTATATTGTGTTTTACTTAATTCTTGAAATCATTTCCAGCAAATGACATGAAAGGAAGGTGCAAGCTGAAATGAATATGAATTCAAATGTTGAGCAAGACTTTTACCATTCAGTGTGCCTGCACAGGGCTGTAAGGAGGTGTCAGATGACCCGAACCTCCCCGATAGAACTATCCAGATCACAGCACAGATGGGAGATCAGGCACTATGGAGCTGCTACTTCCTCCATATGTAGGTGAGCAGGGAGTGAGAATTAGCCACCACTTTGAATTAGTCACAGCTTCCCCCCATCCTCCCCACACTCCCTCCAAAGCACCAGTCAGAAGATCTGAACTGGCACAGAGGGATAAGTAATTTGCTGATGACCAAGGGCTGGCACAAAGGGAAGACTGAGGCAGTACATTTATTAACTGCCTCTTACTCAGGGTAGATTTTAAGATTACAAACTAGGACCCCAATCCTACAAAGACTTGCTTGTGCTTAACTTCACAGTCTGTGGGTGAGAGCCTGAGCCCTGCTCTGGCCTCTTCACACTGGGTAAGAGAGCTGGGGTAATGTAAATAGGCCCTAAAAGCCTGGTAGGAGGAGGATTCTCTCAATGCAACCAGTGAGGTTGCCCTCAGGAGCAATGGCATTATGGGCATATCAGGGACAGGGATGGGATCCACAGAACATAAGGCTATGAAGAGTTTGGGGAGCACTTCGGCGTATAGGGCTGCTCCAAAGACGCTACTGAACCTTAAGGCTTGTCTACACTTGAAATACAACAGCTGCATCACTTCATTGTAGACACGCACTCAGTGATAGGAGGGGGTTTGTTATCAGCATAATTAATCTATCTTCCTGAGAGGCAGTAGCTAGATTGACAGAATTCTGTCAATTACCTAGTGCTGTCTACACCAGAGGTTAGGTTGGCTTAACTTCGTCCCTTAGGGGTATTGACCTCAGCAACGTAGCTGGGTCAACCTAACTTTTGAGTGTAGACCTGGCCTCAGGTAGGCTCCGGGGCTCTCTGTGTTTTGCCAATAGATATGCAGCAGACAAGATCAGGATGTTGCAAAGACTGCCCAGTCACCTTAGCCTCTCTTCCAGGTGAGCTACAAGTTCTTAGAAGCACAGCAGAGTCTCACGCTGTCAGTACTTTCATTGACTTCACTGGGGTACTCACCATGAATAAAATTAAGCACATATGTAAGTCTTGTCAGTATCCAGGCCTAGCCCATTATTGTTTGTTTAGAAATACATGTTGCTCCTTGTAAAAGGAACCTCTTGCTGGTATGTTGCACATCTGCAATTCTCTACCCAGGGGTTGTATTTTAAAGACCTTATCTAGACCTTGATATATTATAGATTCATCCACATATTTTGGTGATCGCATTGAAAAACATCTGTTGACCAGTTAAAGAAAACCACCCAACTAAGTAATGATTCCTAATATGAATATGATTAATTCACATCTCTGTAAAATAAATACACAGTGAAAGGGAACATACTGTACTCGCTCGAAGTAGTAAATGAGGAATATTAAAAAAAAACTATAGTGATGCTCTTCTCTGTGAAGGGAAAAACAAGTGTAAGGTGACAATCATAATTGAAGCTCATTAGAGCCACCAGGAGATAATGTATTGAAGATAAAAGAAATTAAAAGAAAAAGACAAGTAAAAAAACCCACCTTTAAATAGTATGTTCAGGTTGGTCCTGATTGACCTGGAACCTCAAAGTGAAAAAATCAGAAGCCAAATAAAAAACAATCTTTTATCACTTTTCACATCCTTATTATAATTAGATACAGGTTACATAAGGCCATTGCCTGCAGTCAGGCAGACTTAAAATAACCACATTAAAGAATTACTGTCTATGAACTATAAAATGACTAATAGCAAATTTTTAAATATTCTCTTTTTAATTTATCTAATATTGGGCACAGTCTTTGAAACTCTGTCCTATAGAAACCAAGGACTGTGCAGTTAATGATGGGACTCATGAAATGGCTTAGAAAGAAAAAAGACAGAAGCAACCCAAGTCAGTCTGTCAGCAAAGATTTTTGATAGTTCAGAAATGAATTGTGTTATTGTCTTTCTGCCTCTTCCTGGTTCATTCTTTGCCAGAGTGCTCTGGCACGTTATAAAATGTTCCTGAAGCTATCTGGGGGAAGGAAGCAGCTCAGTAGCAATATAGCAGGGACGGGCCCACGCTACAGGAGCTGGAAGACTTTAATTTTGTCTGCCTATGGAATAGATAGAGGATAGAGGCAGAATTTCTCTAGGAGCAAATGAAATACCTTTTGTCCTATTGAGTGGTGGATCCATGCATATGCTTTTACATTGCTTTTGGACATATTTTCAACCATATATTCAGTATTTTTCACAGAGAGTTGGAGTGGGGTATGGAGTGATGAAGTGAGAGGAAGAAAAAGACAGGGATGGGGCCTGCTGGAAGGAAACACACAGGAACAGTGCTCTTGGGTATATTCTTCCCAGTCTAGAAGCTAAAGGGCTTTTCATTCTGCAGTTTTGGATCCCAAACTCAGGAGTAATCAGGGTCTGATTCATCTATCCAGAATCCCTCAGCCCCAGCTTCAGGATTGAATATACAAATAGAGTAAAACAAAATGATATAAGTGATTTCAAATGTAAAACTACCAGTGTAAGTTTTCAGATCCAAAGAAATACCTACTGAGATCTCTGTAATTATCTTAATGATATACACTTGCAGCCAGCAGTCTCAGAAGAATTACTCATAGAAATTTGAATGTAATATACACAGTGTCATACAGAGAAGAGAAGCACAAAGAGTAATATCCCTAGTAATTTTTCCTTTGTTAATTTAACTGCAGCTGCTCCCCTTTTCCATCAAAAATTTCAAACGAAACCAACAAGGTTTTCTTTTCTTTTTTTCCAATTTTTTTGGTTTTGACCAAAAAATCAGTTTTGAAAATCCAAACAAAACAAAACAAAAAGAAAAAACAAAAAAAGCAAGTCCTGAAAAATATCCTGTTTTTTGAAAACCAAAAGCCAGAATGCTTTTAGGTAAAACTTTATTTTTCAACAACAAAATAATTAGTTTTTCTTTGATTAAAAAATGGGAAATCCCAAATTAAAATTTTCCACACACAAAAAAAGTTTATTTAAAAAAAAAAAAGAAGGGGGTTTTCAGTAAAAAAAAATAAATTAGTTTTTTGGTTGTTGCTTTTTATTTGAAATCAATAGAAATTAAATAATGAGGAGAATGCTGGTGAGATCCTGCAACCATTCACTCCGTGATACTGTACTTGGAATTGTACTGTAGGCACTTACCCTGCATTGCCAGGGAGATGGGCTGAGTGACTCCAACAGACACCCTGAGAGCGAAGGGCTACGAGGTGCAGATGGATGCCCTAATTGTCGGAGCCCTGGGCGCCTGGGACCCCTGCAACAAGCGTGTGCTGCGGACCTGCGGGATCGGTTGACGCTACACACGGCTCATGCGGCACCTCATGGTCTCAGACACCATCCGATGGTCCAGGGACATCTACATCGAGCACATCACCGGCCACCGACAGTACCAGGAGGTGTGAGCCAGAGTGACATCGTTCTCCCACTATGAGAAAGGGACCAAGTGACCTTCTCCGTTGGATCATATGAACTGGAACCATAAACTCCCTGAACATTAAATCTCATCATATCCACTCATTACACACCACACCCAAACATAGCTACTCTATGAACTTCATACCCTCATATTTCAATGCCTGTACTTTGACCCATCAACCTTTTACCCCCAATAGGGGATATTGCAGATCATGTATTCCTTATGCCACCTGATCTTAAACCAAACTTTTCACCCTTGATAATCTGTATGTTATTCCCTGATAACCAGAAACTTCTATGCTCAAACTCTGTTCACTTTTTTTTTTTTAAACCATCATCTCTAGCTTCAGTGGTTCCATTAAGAAGTGAAGAGAATACCAGAGTCATTGCCTTAGCTACAGGAACTGGTTTGTTCACTGCTGTGTCCCAGTGCTGCATCTTGGATTAATTGTTCCCGATTCAAGAACCTGTTTTCACGCTGGTGTGCCCCAAAACACCATCCATAGAGTACCACATCTAAAGTATTTGATTCTACCTCCTCCTCAGACTTCCATATCCTCCTTAGATGTATGCTCTGCTTTCCTGAATTTGGTCCCTTGAATGAGGTTAAGAAAGAGAAGGTGGAAAACATTCAATTGACCTTATTTTTGGTATCTAAGACCTCTGTAGTTAAGTTTATTATGGTATTATATGGCAAGAATAGCAAAATACAGATCATCTTCCATCTCCAGGATTTCTTAAGTTAAATTTCAAGAAACATTCTTCACAACAACAAAAGTAATCAACACACTCACAAGTGCTAGTTGTTAGCTCCCTCTATGACATCAGTCTCAGAGCTGCTTTTTTAGCTGTGTCCTCTCCATTAGTCAAATTAAAGATGCCTTACCATTCTGGTAGTAATTCCATTCAACTCAAACAAGTCAGACTATACATTGAAATATATATCCCTGGCACTTTTTCTTCCAACTCTTTAGGTGGTGTAGAAATAAGTTTTTAAACACAATTGTCTTTTTTTAATGGTAGTGCATATGAATGATTAATATTGACTGCTCTAGAAATTTAAGTCCCTAACACACACTGCATAGACATCACAGTACCACATTTCCTACAGAAACACATCCATATGCTTGATGTTTGACTGGTAGGAGCTACCCCTGTAGAAGTGAGAAGTTGTGTACATTCATAATCCTCTCTTTTGAGATGGCACCTCTTTTGAGGTGACATTTTTGTGATATTAACACCTGTCAACTGGGAACTCAGCCAACTGCTACCACAGGAGTGTTATCTGAGATACCACACGTTTCTCAGTCTTAGCACAGAGGAAAACTACAATGTTAGGGCAAAAATCTTACAGACCTTAACCGTATATGCAGTGTAGTTGTAGCTGTAACAGTCCCAGGATATGAGAGAGACAAGGTGGGTGAGGTAATACATTTTACAATGGCTGATTAAGGAAAGCAGAATCTAATTATTGCATAATACTCTGCTTTATGACTTGCCAAAATCTGCTTTTTTTAAAGGTTCCCACTTTATTTGTAGGCTTTGAGTGGGTCCAGGAGATTTTATAATTAAGGTATAGATTGTGCCATCCTCACATGGAACAATATATTTCTTCATGAATAGCCCCACTGAATACTTTTCAGCATAAGTAAGGGTGAGATAATCTAGCCTTAATTTAGAAAGCTGATGGTGTTAGAGGATACTAAACTTCCAGATTAGTTTTGTGAAGCTACTTAAGACCAGATCCTCTGCTGGCGTAAAATATCGCAGTTCTGTTGACTTGACAATTATCATCTGGAGCCAAAAATGGAGAGTGAGTTCTGTGACTGGTTCCCCCCGTGGTGCCACCTGGACCTGGTCTCAGGGCTGGCTCCAGGCACCAGCCCAGCAAGCAGGTACTTGGGGCGGCCAATGGAGAGGGGCGGCACGTCCGGCTCTTCGGTGGCTCGTCCCTCAGTCCCTCTCGGAGGGAAGGACCTGCCGCCGAATTGCCGCCAAACACTGAAGCGGCGGCGGTAGAGCTGCCGCTGATCGTGACTTCCCCCCTCCCCCTTCCCCGCCGCTTGGGGCAGCAAAAACCCTGGAGCTGGCCCTGCCTGGCCTACCAGCCTGGGCTCCCTTTAACTGTACTGCTGTGGCAAACTGCAAACCCCACCAACCTGCACTTTCATTAGCATTCATATGGGTAGAGACACACCCAGGTGCAGTTATATGCAGGCTCTCTAACCACCAGCTTCCCAGCCTGAGACCCCAGAGCAGTGCTGTCCTGCCCTGGTCAAATCTGCCCAGTATAACACCCGGTCCACCTCTTCCTCAATGTGAAGAGGACCATGCACACTTGTGGCAACCAAGCTGAGACTTTTCCTAGACACCTTAGTCAAACGCACCCCGGTTTGGATTAAATCATAAAATACATTTATTAACTACAAAAGAATAGATTTTAAGTGATTCTAAGTGTTAGCAAACAGATCAAAGCAGATTACCTAGTAAATAAAAACTGATCTTAACATACTAGATAGGTAGGATATGAATTAGCCAATTCTCACCCTGAGTGATAAACAGGCTGGCAGATTTTTAAGGCACAAGCTGCCTTGGCTCTGTAGCTTGGGTTTTTCAGGTTTTCATACACAGGCTAGAAGTCCCTCTGGCCTGGGACTATCACTTCCCACTGTTCAGTCTTTGTTCCTCAGGTGTGTCCAGATGTGTTGATATAGGGGGGCGTGAGACAACCTCATGTCATCATTTCCCTCTTTTATATCTTCTTCACACTTGCTGGAAAGCTCTTCTGCTGTGACCTGGATCCAACAGTTCCCATTGTGTAGTGCTATCTCTGGGAAGTTTCTATTGTACACAGTTCCTGGGATAATACTTGTGCTCGTGTGCATTTCCTAAATAAGCAATTAACATTGTTTGGCCTTTTTACTGTCGTACCTGAAAGGCTGCTTGTGGATGTTTTCAACCTCACATGTTTCAGTAACACATACATAGCCAAACTTCATAACGTCACATACGACAATAGCACATACAATCCAATGAGATATTAATGTCTAGCAGATCAAGACTTTTAGAATGATACCTCACAAGGCCTACTTTGTACGAAACAGATCCTAATTACATGACAGTAGTGAATATTGGGGTGCCAGGGGTCACAAGTTCTGTCAGCCACTTCACAGATATACTCATCTGCAATGCTAAACCTAAAACTGAAATGCTTTGTTTCATGTTCTTCGGTTATGAAATGGCTGCAGATTACACATTTCTGAATAGGACTTGGGAAAGTATTAGGAGAGCACCTGGGCACAGAGTGGTGTCTCATCTGTGTAGCTGCCTTTGGAAAAGGTTTCATACCTACTGCTGATGAGTCAGCATAGTTGCTGAAGTGTATGACTTTGCTTTTTCCAATTCTTTTAATGCTCTGAGGATAAGAGTACATAGGGTCTTTGATCCAAAATTAAGAACTGAGTACATTTCTCACGTCATTATCACTTCATTCATTTTGAGATCGGTCATTCTTTCTAAAGAAGCTTTGGATGACACATTGAGGCTTACAACACAAATATTCTCCTTTATCCTGTACTATGTACAGCTATTAATTCCAGTCTAATTCATTACCTATACAGCCAAACTCAAAGAAAAGGTGTCCAATGCTATGAATTAGAAACATAATACATATGTGATAGCACATGGGCAAAGATATTTTAAATATGTAGTTCTAGCATGGACAAGTATGACTGCATTAATGAGTATTAAGGCTTTATGAAACCAGTCCTGCTTCCACTGAAGTTAATTACAAAATTCTTGTTGACCTCACCTGAAGCAGGATGAGGCCATCTCTGAATGAGCCCATTTATGCGTGTCTCACTCTGTCTGTATCTCACAATGTTATTGCCTCTTTCTCTAACCTTTATCATCTGAATTTTGCCTCTCCTATATATCATGTCTTGCCTAAACAAATGATTTCACATTAACTCATGATAATGTATGCACATGCAGAACTTGAAGTTAAAGGGATTTCAAGTGTCATCCTAATTATATGGGATTTGGATCTTAAAATTCTGCATTGTTCAAATTATATATTTAAAATATTCACATGCAGCATTTATGCAAATGTACTGGGTCTGTAATAGCTGACTGTAGAACAGGAGAAAGGCCCTCAGTAGGATTTTTAAAACTGGGGAGACTGCTTCCTTCTTTAAACATAAAAAGGAATAAATTACTATAATGATTAGTCCCCTAAATAACACTAAAGTATTAATGGCATGTAGTGTTAATAGTCTGGGACTATGATACCAGCATAATTCTTTCATCCAACCATATGTTCCACCACGGTATTTAAGATTGGCTGGGTTGTCCTTTGCTCACCAACCAAGATTCAAACTGGATAAGGCTAGAACCACCAAGTGTGCTGCACGTCAAACACTGCTCAGTTTTCAAACACGTGTATGAGATTTAGCCGCCCAGCTCCCCAGGAACTCATTTTAAGAATTATGTTAGATCCTGGGCCCACTTTGTTCTTTTATCATGAAGTAGCAAGCAGAAAAATGAAGGACTAAAGAGTCTGAAAATAACCATAAGGGGAATTCAGCAGCAATCTTCAGGAAGGGAGGAAAACAGAAAATGCTCTACTGATTAGAAATGTGCTCCTCAGTGCGATTCACTTGGTATATGCAATAAACACATTAAATGTGTAAAACAGACATTTGTCCAGGCAGATACCCTGACAGATACTTACTTATTCATTGAATGTGCAAATCCCTGGGAATGAGTCTGCCAAAGCAGCAACCACCACCTGAAAGGGGCTGAGTGCCATCAACTCCAAATAACTTCAAGTTGTTCAGCACCTCACTAGACTGGAACACTGATTTTATGTGCTAAAATAAAGCTGCAAAAATACACACTGACTTCAGGGCTCCCTTTTAAAAATGAGTCCATAATGCCTAGAGTTCCCATGTATGTTCTAAATGTAGACCATCAGAGTCAACTTCATGACCAATTAATCCCCTGGCATAAAATCCTGGCCCCACCGAAATGAAGAACAAAACTCCCATTGACTTCTGTGGGGCCAGGAGTTTATCCCTGATGTTAAAAATTTCCTTGAATTATTCCTAAAATATGATACTTATTTTTCATTGCTACTGGCAAGGTGAAAATAACTATGTAACCCCCGTTAGGGTCTCATTATAATGAGAAACTTATACAAAAGTCACAACATAATATGCCCATTGACCTACAATATTACTAGTAAATTTAGCATGTTAGGCGAAGGGAAAACAATTACATGTTTTGAACACACTTGAAATTGTAAGGCTTAATATCTTTCTTGCAACATTACATTATACTGAGTAACTGAATATATTCAATTATATGATGTTTAAACATGAATAACATTCTACGTTTCTTATTCATTAGGTAGTTTTATTATTATTGTACTACCTTCATGTACTAAGCTAGCTGTTTTATGACAGCTCTAGCAGGAGTATTTCTGAGTTAAATTGGATCGGACATACTGAATTGTGTAGATGCTGAACAATATTCAGCCACTTATTAGTTTGCTCGTTAACAAAAGTTTATGAAATGATAGGGTAGAGGAAGCAGGTCTAGGAAAGATAAACAAAATAATAGGAACTGCAGCAGAAAGTCAAGAGAGTTAGCATCGTATTCTTCAATACTATTCAACAGGAAGCCCCTCATTTGAGATATTTAATTATGTCAAACGTGAAAGTGAAATGAGCTGCAACCCCTTTAGCTGACATACCAGGCTCAATGTCCCACCATAGACACCTAGATAAGACACATCTCATATTCAGATACTTGGATAATCACATTACATCATAGACATGTGCACACATGTCAGAGTGCCAAAATGTGGGAGGTAAGCATCTTACTTGGGATTCCTTGTGATGGGTGAAAGTCACAAAACCCAATTAATCCAAGGTGAAATTCTGCTAGGTGCAGAGGACCATTGCAACACATTGTAAATATCACATTGTGGATGCATGGTGTGTTTGCTAAATGAGTTCTCACACAAGGATGCCAGTGCATTTCCTATGCATAGTGGAAAAGGCAGCTGTGCTTATCCCTGACAGACCATTGAGAGTGTGGCAGGGAGAAGTTGCAGCATCACATTTATATGGATCCAGTGACTACAGTATCCTGCACAATTGGCACAGAGGGACTGCAGTTGCTATTCCAGTCCAATTAGTAGCTGCAGGTGGGCTGTGCAGCAACTGACCCTGAATTTCTTTAATTACAATGCACCTCATCTGCACTGAAACTTTCTAGTTCTGGTTCTACAAGGTGCTCGGCAATCTGGCCTTGATCCTGCAAAATGTTAAAAGTAGAGCTGGTTGGGGAAACTGGAATTCCATTTTTAAAAGAGAATATTCGTTCTGAAACAGAACAAAAAATAAAAAAATTTTCAAGATTTTCTGTGGAGCAAGAATTCCAAAATGTCATTTAAAAAAAGAGTCAAAATGACATTTCATTTCAACATTTTTGGAAACATTTCAAAGGTTCCCTGAGCAGCCTGGAGCCTGCCAACCACCCAGGCAGGGAGTCAGGCAGCTCCCAGGACTTCTGGGGAGACAAGGAGTCTAGATTCCAGAACAGTCCTCTTAGTGGGCTGCTCCAGAACCGGGTATTCTGGAAGACTAGGCTCCCCAGAAGTCCATCAGATGGGCTGTGGAGGAGCTGGAGAGATGAGAACAATTTTCCAATGAAAAAAAAAAAATCAAAAAAGTAACATTTTCTTGCAGAAAAAAATCCATTTTCCTTTGGAAAATAATTTCTAGAAAATTGCTGACCACCTCTAATTAAAAATGAATATGCTAAAGCTTGAGAATATTCGTGATTCTGTTGACTTTAGTTGAGCTACATACATGCTTAAAAAGCTGGATGGGGGCAGAGGCTGATATTTTCAAAGTGGACTAATGGAGTTAAGTGTCCAATTCCTATGGAAAGTCAACAAAAAATAACTTCCTTTGGACCCTTTGAAAATCTTAGCCAAAATGTTCAGCACCTAGCACCGTTGGGCCATACATTCATTATTGAGGGGAAGAATAATCCAGTATTTAGGTCACAAGCCTGGACTCAGGATTCCCTGATTCAATTCCCTGCTCTACCACAAACTTCCTGTATGATTTGGGAACATCACTTAGTTTCTGCCTCAGTTCCCCATGTGCTAAATCTTCCTTCCCTACATTAAAAACTGTGAGGTGTTTACATCCAATGATAATGTCAGCCATGTAAACAACTAACATAGCTATTCATCTTGGAAGAAAACTGTTAAGCAGTCAATAGTGTTATTTGTAGAATATAAATGGACCAGAGATTCCTAAAACATTCTGTCTCAATTTTCATTACAAAATACTGAAAAGAAAGTTTAAATATTTTCCAATGATCAATATTAAGTAGGGCTCTCAAGTGATTAAAAATTAATCAGGATTAATCACACTGTTAAACAATAATAGAATACAATTTATTTAAATATTTTGGATGTTTTCTACATTTTCAAATATATTGATTTCAATTACAACACAGAACACAAAGTGTAAAGTGCTCACTTTATATTTATTTATTATTACAAATATTTGTGCTATAAAAAAAGAAATGGTATTTTTCATTTCACCACATACAAGTACTGTAATACAATGCCTTTATCATGAAAGTTGAACTTACAAATGTAGAAATTATGTACAAAAAATAACTGCATTCAAAAATAAAACAATGTAAAACTTCAGAGCCTACAAGTCCACTCAGTCCTACTTCTTGTTCAGCCAATCGCTTACACAAATAAGTTTGTTTACATTTGCAGGAGATAATGCTGCCTGCTTCCTGTTTACCATGTCACCTGAAAGTGAGAACAGGTGTTCACATGACACTGTTGTAGCTGGTGTTGCAAGATATTTATGTGCCAGATATGCTGAAGATTCATCTGTCCCTTCATGTTTCAACCACCATTCTAGAGGACATGCATCCATGCTAATGAGAGGTTCTGCTCTAAAACGATCCAAAGCAGTGCAGACTGATGCATGTTCACTTTATCATCTGAGTCAGATGCCACCAGCAGAAGGTTGATTTTCTTTTTTGCTGGTTCAGATTCTGTAGTTTCCACATCAGAGTATTGCTCTTTTAAGACTTCTGAAAGCATGCGCCACACCTTGTCCCTCTCAGATTCTGGAAGGCACTTCATATTCTTAAACCTTGGGTTGAGTGCTGTAGCTCTCTTTAGAAATCTCACATTGGTACCTTCTTTGCATTTTGTAAAATCTGCAATGAAAGTGTTCTTAAAAAAACAACATGCACTGGGTCATCATCTGAGACTGCTATAACATGCAATATATGGCAGAATGCCAGCAAAACAGAGAAGGAGACATACAATTCTCCCCCAAGGAGTTCAGTCACAAATTTAATTAATGCATTATTTTTTAAACGAGCATCATCAGCATGGAAGCATGTCCTCTGGAATGATGGACGAAGCATGAAGGGGCATATAAATACCTTGCAATGCTGGCTAGAAGAGTCCCATGCAAACGCCTGTTCTTACTTTCAGGTGACATTGTAAATAAGAAGCCAGCAGCATTATCTCCCGTAAATGTAAATAAACTTGTTTGTCTTGGTGATTGGCTGAACAAGAAGTAGGACTGAGTGGACTTGTAGGCTCGGAAGTTTTACATTGTTTTGTCTTTGGGTGCAGTTACATTAAAAAAAATCTACATTTGTAAGTTGCCCTTTCACGATACAGTGATTGCACTACAGTACTTGTATTTCTTTATCATTTTTACAATGCAAATATTTGTAATAAAAATAATATAAAGTGATCACTTTACACTTTGTATTCTGTGTTGTAATTGAAATATATATAATTGAAAACATAGAAAAACATCCAAGATATTTAATGAATGTCAATTGGTATTCTATTCCTTAACAGTGCAATTAAAACTGCGATTAATCACGATTAATTTTTAATTGCAATTAATTTGAGTTAATCATGTGAGTTAGCTGCGATTAATCGATAGTCCTAATATTAAGACAACTAATATTAGTCAAAGCTGATAATGCAGATAACTGCTTGTTAAAACATTATTTTTAAATCAAAGGCTGATGTTAAAATTTTAATGAATGAATGGAATTTTATAAACCAAAAAAATATTTAAGAGATGAGAATAATCCAACAGTGGGAGGGGGAAAATACAACTATTGTGAGACATACTTGGGAAGGGTTTATACACTCCAAAGAATGAATTCGTCGAGGGAAAAAAATGTAAAGAAATATCTGAGTCTATTAAATTGCCATGTTAGAATTCAAAAGTAAGTAATAATAATGAAATCGCTATTTAAGAAAAAAATCATATTTATATCAATCCATTTTTTCTTAAATTAAGATGCCACTATAAATCACACATAGGAATATTGGTGTATGAGGAAAGTCAATAAATGAAAGATATTGACTGTGGAAGTGAATGACTAAGGTTTCACGACTACAGAATTTTTTTTTTAAATGAAGTGATACAGAAATAGCTAGGTAAAGAAATAAAGTTGTTAAAGAAAATCCAAAAAAAGATGACTATGATCGTTTGGATATGTCTTATGAATAGACCCAAGAAAGATATATGGGGATACATACTTGAGTTCAAAGAACTAGAAATAGAGGAAGACTTAGGATGCACTGGATAGAAATGGTGAAGAATGACAGAACAAAAAGGTTTAAAGATGTATCAGCTTCATTCAATTCAGAAAGTGGTGGAAAGATTTTATTCGGCCCCCCCAGTGTCTCTGCTGAGCTGATGGATGACAATGAAAAAAGACGATGAATCAAACAATCCATGTGCAGTATTACTGACCTCCTGATAAATATGTGGACAAACAGATAATATGCTGTATGCCAGTGGTGGGCAACCTGCAGCCTGTCAGGATAATCCACTGGTGGGCCATGAGACAGTTTGTTTACATTGATCGTCTGCAGGTATGACCGCCCGCAGCTACCAGAGGCCATGGTTCGCTATTCCAGGCCAATAGGAGCTGTGGGAAGTGGCATGGGCCGCTGCAATGTGCTGACTGCGGATTCCCACATCTCCCATTGGCTGGAATGGTGAACCGCAGCCACTGGGAGCTCCGGGCAGTCGTTCCTGCGGACGGTCAATGTAAACAAACTGTCTCGTGGCGCACCAGCGGATTACCCTGATGGGCTGCATGTGGTGGCCCGCGGGCCGCAGGTTGCCCACCACTGCTTTATACTGAAAAGTGCAGAAACTGAAAAATAAAATCAGAGTAGAGCCAGATGAAAAAGGTAGATTTTTCTTTTCTTCCATGATCAGGAAATATACATTATTTTTTATGACGGTAAGCCTTGGAAAGTACCCCAGAAAGTTTTGGCACACTTCATCTAAGCAGTAGGGTAGGGAATGTTTCCAATGTGACTCTACTGGCTTGGAAAAACAAGTAAAGCTCATTAAATAGTTTCTCATTAGGGAGAAAATATATGCACTGCCTTAATCATCTCATTTTTGATGCTCAGAAATTTTACATGCTTCTGATGAGAGATTATTCAGTTTCTAGTTCACACCAGTCAGGCTGCCCGCTGATACCCATATTCCTTCTATTCTTCAGTGACAACTAAAACTCCCCATCACATAGGAAAACAAACAGTAATCTTCCATAGTAGGGTTGGTTTAAAACAAAACCTCCATTTTCTATGAGGATATAGATTATGTCTCCAGAAGATTATATCATAATGCAGTTATATTAAAGCTGGTCAACTGATTAGTTGTAAAGCAGAAAATCCAACAAATGTAATCTGTTCTATTCACAAATCATTTGGGATTTCAAATGAATGTATTTGTTGTGCATGAGCACAATTCTGATTAACAATTTTCAGCTCATAGGTTGTCTGAAAACTGCTTTCTTCAAGCATTCACTTTTCAGGATGTGTGACTGGTCACTCAAATCACACAGCATATACAAAACAGAGTTACTCTTCTTTGATGAGCACTCTGACCCTGTCACACACCCAAATTTGAATTCCTCCATGAGTTCCTCTTGCTTCACCACATCAAGTTCAAGCGTCTTGTCCTTAACCTTCAAAGTCCTTCACAATCCATAAGTACTCATCTACTCTTGCTTCTTACTGCATGCCCATTGACTCCTCAGCTCTGCCAGCCTCATCCATCCATTTGGCAATTTCTCACAAACATACTTGTATCTCTATCTGCACTGCCCACTAGGTGTTGAGCACCCTGCCTGAACCAATCAATAAGGCCACAACAACCTCTCAAGTCCCACCTCTGAAGTAACATCTATTAGAAATCAGACCATTTATGATGACTAGAGTGAGGAGCAAATGAAGATAGATGGCATTTCACTGTCTATAATAATCAAGAAAAAATGGCAAGTGTCTATCATAACAGGATATTCTTTCTGGTAGTCTCCTCCCTCATCTTTTATATGAGAATGATGTTTTCATATCTTATGCTCTATGTGGCAGGGATCATGACAGTGTGTGTAAGGCAGTCAGCTCATGCTTAAGTGCTTGCCTGACCGGTGCTTCTGGACACTACTGTAATACAAAGATTAGCATAATAAATAAAATAAAAATATTATTAATGAGAGCTGTCATTTCTGCTCCCTGAGTAGATGACTGGGGAATAAATGAGTGATGAAAAGCAAACAAACAGCAAATACTTGTGTTTGTTCACAAATATCTTTGGGCTAAATTGTGCCAGTCAGTCACAGGCCAGAATGAGACGGCACAGAGCTGCAGCACCCCAGGGGAGCAGCTGGGAGGAATGCTGCCACGGGTAGGTAAAACAGTTCTCTTAGGAGCCCAGTGTGCAGATGGAACAGTTTCTCTAATTCTAGCTGTCTCTGTCTTTATGGGAATGTGTGTCAGTCTGGTGCAAACAAGGGTGGGGCAATGCCCCTGCCTCCTCTCTGCCCCCTAATATCTTTGAGGCACCATGTGCTCTCAGAGCAGGGACAGAACACTCCTGGTGTTTCACTTACTGAAGAGACTGCAATTCTACCTAGTCCTAACATAGGCAGCACCAGGGGTATGGGGAACTGGGCACAGAGACTAAAAGGTGGGATTTTCAACAGCACTTAAGTGATTTAGGAATGTAAACCCCATCGCAGACAGGCAGCTAGCTGGATTGACAAGCGAGCCTAAATAGGAGTTAGGCACCTTAGGTGCTTATTTGGATTTTCCAAGTGACTGAGCATGTATCTGTATCTTTAGACACCTAAATGTATTCATTTGTAAAAGCCTATACATGTTTTTGAAAATCCCACCCTAAGTGACTCTGCCACGTTCAGACAAGAAGTCAGCGGCAGAGCCAGGAATTGAAGCCAGATCTTTAGATTACCAATCCAGTGCCTTAATCACAAGACTATCCTTTTAGAATTCAAATAAATGTTTGTGAGCACTGGATTTGTACTATTCTAATTTGACCCCCCTCTATTGTTTGCTAAACTTGTATACTCACTCTTCGGACGTGGGGCAGGGAGGGGATCGTATTGTTGTTTTTTGCAAAACGGCAAACTATTACAACTCTTAGAGCCTTTTAAATCCCATTATCAGAGAAAAATCACTCTTTATGTTCAATTTTTAATTAGTTTTTTCCCCTTCTTCTAATTACATCTATCCAGGTGTGTTTGCTGTATTTCACTTATATAGTACTTCAGGAATCCCAACAGATAAGATCATTCAACATGCAAGTTCACACAAATTTATAACATCAGATACAAATTTAATTAGATATGGAGAAACAGATTCTTTACTCAACTTCTCCAGTTTGGTCATTTAAAATTATGCCAATTCTTCCATGGAATAAACTGCCTAGTCATGGAATCTTCTTCACTGGAGGTTTTCAAAAAGAGGCTGGATAGTCATCGGTCTTGGATGGTTTAGACACAACAAATCCTGCATCTTGGCAAAGGTTAAAACTAGATGACTCTTGCAGTCCTTTATAACCCTATGGTTTTAGGATTCTATTTACAACAAAGAATAACCAAATCAGTTTGGAGAATAAGCATGATCTAGGACCATTTTTTTTCTTTAGATAACATTCTCATGTATTGTATTTCAGTCAATAAGCAGGAAGATGAACAGAGGGCTGTTTTTTAAATCGGCCAGTCACACAATCACAATCAATATTGTAAAAAATTAGAGTGAACACAAAACACAAAAAGTTATAGTCAGGTGTGGAAAGGGGTAGGAAGGAATGAGCAGTGTCTTATGTAATGGGCTTTCCCTCTGCCACTACCGGTAGTTGGGTTGCAAGTGGGTGTGAAATATTGACTCACCATATTCCTCCTGATAGCTCTACTGTTACAATAAAGGGAGTTGAGAGCATGCATGGAGATCAAATATTGACTCCTACATTTGCACAATCATGTCAGACTAAATGAAAAAACTGCAATCTGTTTGCAACATCTTGTTTTGATATTAGAGGTGGCCTGACAAACTCCTGTACAGAGTCCCTACCACAAAATTTTCCAGTAATGTTGAGCCAGATCTAGACTTAAGACTAAATTGTGCCCCTTTTTCCATCAGTTGGGCAGGGAGAGTAAGGCCCTTCTCATTATGCCCTGCTTGGCCAAGTAAGATTTACCGATACATGGATCTTAGTTCTGGGTGTAGGGAAGAACACAGACCCTGTTTTCCACACACTTATGTGAACAAAGTTGCAAGAAGGGGCAGTGAGTAGAAAGGAATGGGTGGAGCCAGTGCTCTCCCAACCCACAAAATCTCTGGACAGAGCGAGTGGCCAGGCACAAGTGGGAAGTAAACAGCAATGTTCCAAGGGCTGCAGGAACTCACCTCACCTCTGCAGCAAGATGGCAGGAAAGGAGACACTGTCTTTGAGGAATAATTCCTCCTGGGGCTACTTCAAAGGCAGTATAGCTTGTGAACTGCCAGTGCTCTGGGAAATATAGCCTTAAGGACTGGCTTCTATCTCCATAATGGAGTGAACGAAAATACCAGCTTCAAAAAGTCTTAGTTGTGTGGAAGGTCAGATTGGGATACAGGTTTTGTGGCTTAGGACATTTTTTCTAGCTTTTCAATTAATGTATTTTTAATACATGTAAATTTCTAAAAACTGTTCTTGTCCTTTCATGGTCACATCTACCTGAAGCTAGAGAAAGAACACAAGAACAGCCATACTAAGTCAGACCAATGGTGCATCTAGCCCAGTATCCTGTCTTCTGACAGTGGCCAATTCCAGGTGCTTCAGAGAGAATGAACAGAACAGGTAATCATCAAGTGATCCATCTCCGGTCCCAGTTTCTGGCAAACAGAGGCTAGGGACGCTCAGAGTATGGTATTGCATCCCTACCTATCCTGACTAATAGCCATTGATGGACCTATTCTCCAGGAACTGGTCTAGTTCTTTTTTAAAACCTCTATAGTTTTGGGCTTCACAACATCCCTTGGCAAGAAGTTCCACAGATTGACTGTGCGCTGAGTGAAGTACTTCCATTTTGTTTATTTTAAACCTGCTGCCTATTCATTTCATTGCGTGACCCCCTAGTTCTTGTGTTATATGAAGTAGTAAATAACATTTCCATATTCACTTTCTCCACACCAGTCAACATTTTATAGACCTCTGTCATATCCCACCCTTAGTCATCTCTTTTCCGAGGTGGAAAGTCCCAGTTGTTTTACTCTCCTCATACGGAAGCTGTGCAGTATTTTAGAGATACCCCTAATCATTCTGGTTGCCCTCCTCTGTACCTTTTCTAATTTCAATATATCTTTTATGACATGGGGTAACCAGATCTGCATGCAGTATTTAAGATGTGGGCATATCATGGGTTTATATAGTGGCATTATGATATTTTCTGTCTTATCAATCCATTTCCTAATAGCGCCTAACATTAGCTTTTTTGACTTCCGCAGCACATTGAGCAGATGTTATTAGAGAACTATCCACAATGACTCCAAGATCTTTCTTGAGTGTTAACAGCTAATTTAGACCCATCATTTTGTATGTATAGTTGGGATTATGTTTTCCAACATGCTTTTCTTTGTATTTATAAACACTGAATTTCATCTGCTAATACAAGGTTTTGTATTAATCAGATAAATTAGTATCAAAACCACTTCATGCTATATGCTAAGGGAGTAAGATTTACAAGACACTTCTAGCACTGGAATATAAAATACTGATCTTTCTGTGTGAGAGTGCATAAGTTTGAAGATCAATAATACAGAAAAGCTACCAATTAAATGATGCTAAACAAAGCAGCAGGTTGTACATTGTCAGACATCTTGTTAACTTTACAAGTGTGTTAACCCTGTGATAAAATCAGAAGAGAAGCATGATTGAAAGTCACTCCTTAAGCTTCCATCATGCACTCATACATGAAAGACTACATGATGTGAATTTTCTTCTAAGCTGTTTGAAGGGATCATTAAGAAAAGGATTTCCCTTAAAGAGCAGGATCAATTAGAGTTGGCCTGGCACAAGGTTTAAATTCATTAGAGCATGAGTGCTTTCTTTATCTGCAATTGCTTGCTGTGTGGATTAATCTCAGTATACAATAGACACACTGGTAAATGTAACAGACTAAAACTTGATACTTATTAAACTCAAAGTTACCCAAAAAACCATCTAATTGATACTTTACCTCTCTTAACCTCAATGATCCATCTATCAGTTTATAGAAGGAATAACTCCCACAGATTTTGATGTACAAATTAGCTAGGTTTCTAAGATACCAAAAGCGAATGTCAGCACTTCCTATATCTATTGGTCATTAGGGAAGTTATTACTAGAGCTAGTTGGGAATTTTCCACTGGAATAATTTCCAATGACAAGTGCCCTTTTTGCAAAATTGAAGTTTGCCATAGGAAAAATTCAGTTTTGCTGGAAACCTTTGATTTTCTGTCATGAAAAATTAAAATGATGGCTGCTTTGGCTGCCTACCCCTGGAAGATCCTTGTCAATTTTATTTTGTGCCTGCAAGGGAAGAGGAGGATCAAGAAATGACTTCCAGATTGGCAAGTGGCAACCAAAAATTTCCATTTAAGTTCTAGAAAAATGCCATTTCAGGAGAAATCCATTCCTGTAAAAAAAGTTATTTGTCCCAGTACTGGATAGATTTCTCTTCTCAAAAATGTAATTTCTCCCACACCCCCAGGAATGGATTTTTGTTTTGTGGACAGCTCTAGTTTTTTCTTTAGTCTTCCTCATAACTGCTGTTCACTAGACAGATATGTAACTATTAATTTAGTAAATGAGAGAATTATTTAAGGACAAACAATTAGCGCAATATCAATGTGACTGGAGAAAAAAATCTTCAATGAGAAAGGGCAAGAAAAATTATTAGGGGTATGGAATGGCTTCCATATGAGGAGAGATCAATCAGATTGGGACTTTTCAGCTTGGAAAAGAGATGACTAAGAGGGGGGATATGACTGAGGTCTATAAAATCATGACTGGTGTGGAGAAAGTAAATAAGGAACTGTTATTTACTCCTCATAACACCAGAACTAGTGGTCATGAAATGAAATTAATAGGCAGCAGGTTTAAAACAATCAAAAGGAAGTATTTCCCCCCCCCCCCCCCACACACACACACACAATGCACAGTCAGTCTATGGCACTCTGACAGAGGATGTGGTGAAGGCCAAAACTATAACAGGGTTCAAAAAGAACTAGATAAATTCATGGGGTATATGTCCTGGATGGGCAGGGATGGTGTCCCTATACTTTGTTTGTCAGAAGCTGGGAATGAGCAACAGGGAATGGATCACTTGATGATTACCTGTTCTGTTCATTCCCTCTGGGGCATCTGGCATTGGCCACTGTCAGAAAACAGGATACTGGGCAAGATGGACCTTTGGTCTGACCCAGTATGGCCGTTCCTATGTTCTTAATACTAAATCTCTTGAAGGGAATGAATTACAATATGTATTTTAGGTGTAGGTGAACAGGTTTTGATAAAATAAAAGGCATGCAAGCTAGACTCTAACAAGCATTTAGACATTTTCAGAATCTTATAATTTGGCCTAATCTGGGTGAGTTTTCACTAGGTCAGCAAAAAGCCTCTAACCAACCCCAGGACTATCCTGCTGTCAAGTTTTGAGATCCTGCTCCAAAACCCATAGATACTTCATCTGTTCAAATAAGTGGTTGATTTTTTTTTTTAAATAAACATGGGGTGGGGGGGAGAGAATAGGTCATTTTCCAAAATGTTTTCAGAAACAGTTTTTGGTAAAATTTTCCAACACACTTCAGTCTGAGACAGAGAGCAAATATTAAACATTTCATGCCAAATTGTTCATGTCAGGTTAAAATATGAGCAACTGAAAGCATGGTCTTATAATTGAAAGTGTTAGGCAACCCCAGTTCTGCCTAAAATTTCATTTAATCTTTGTCAATTTCTTTCATCCTAATTCAGGTGTATGACTACATTCTCAGTGTTTTTTCCATCAGCATGGCAGTACATTTCCTATTACCTTTCTCAAGCTTCTCGCCTTACATAGAGATACATAACACCAAGCACTACTTCTATGGCAAGAACTGTGTCATCAGACCTATTGGTTATCATCAGGGTAGCAAAATAAATGCTCAGGCTAATGAAGTGTTGATGGGTACAAGTGAACCTTCATTGGATTATTGTCCAATGAAGTGGTATTATAGGCCAGTGATATTAGAGTCACCCATTCTGCATTACATATTTCTGAGACAAACACTTTTTCCCTCTGAGAATATTCAATATTTAAATATGAAAAAAAAACCCTGACCAATGAAAAGCACTGATTGGTCAGCATTTAAAATTTTTGATTTTTAGGTCAGTTTAGATGATGATCTAAGAGTTTTGCAACTTATCCAATGTTACCTGTCTAGAAATTGAGGGGGAACCCTCATGCAATCAGGCTCCCCTGCAGCATCTCCAGTCATTTCTGGTTGTTGATGAACTGGAAATACTGGATCAAGAGAAGATCTTTTCTTGTAGCATTTCAGAATTTCTACTTTCGTTCACAGCCAAGGAAGCAGAGAGGAACTTTTTTATATGTATATGTAAGCTGTCAGAACATTTTTGAATTTTAAAAATTATTTTATTTGAGGTGATTTTGACGTTTTAGATGGTTAGGTTTTTTCTTTTTTTAATTATAGCCATACCAAGTCATCTATCCCTCTTCAGAATCATGATCAAAACAAATTGCAAAATGACAACATACAGGTGGAAACCCAACATACAGCGGCAATTAGGATCACAGCAGTAAGAGATAGTGAAATAATAATCTTTAAGAACAGGCTACAATCCTCAGGTAGTCCATGTCTGATGTTAAGTTAGATTTAAATGCACCTTTGGGCCCTTCTTTGAATGTTATTTTTTCTGTGAACTGAAGGGGTGACTGATTATGATCAGAGGAAGTTTTCCAGTATATCCCTATGGTGAAATGTTGCTCTCCCCCCCCAAGTAAAATGTTCCTGTTTTCTTATAGGAGAAGAGCTGCTTTCACAGTTAACTAGAAAGTTTGTTTTTACACAGACATTTGAACTGAGCCTACCCAATTTTTTGTATTTTCTCAAAATCATGGAAGTGTAACATTTTTCCTGGACCAGGGCAGCTGTGAGAATGTTTTCATTCAACCGTGTTTAGAAGTACAAAGATACTTTGAGTTGTCACAGCTAAAATCTTTCAGCAAGAGAGAGAGCTAGATTTTACTGGAGGCATTAACTGTACCACCTCAAAAGGCCTCTGAGTCACATTTATTTCTCTGCTTACTCCTTTCTCCCAGGGGAGAGTAACTGACTTGTGGCCTAAACCAATCCTGGCCTGTATCAGCAGTAAATGTTTACCCATCTACTCCCATGCTATCTCAGCTACTGTGGCCAGCACATGGGATGATGTGGCCAAAACTGTGCCATTCCCTAGTTGTCATCTCCAGGCAGGGAGTAAGTGGATAGAGCAGTTCCACTTATTTCTGTGTCCCCAGATCCGAGGTCTAGATGACCTGAGCAGGGGTAGAAGGAGATTTTTTTACTCTTAATTTCCTTGCCCATGCATGTAGTCTGAGTCACAATGTAGCCCTTAGTGAATTTCTCCCATTTGCAAACACACAGTACAATAGAGAACTGTACTTTCCAAGTTCACTGTCCAAGGGACGTACCTTGCAAGTTATGAGGCGGTAACTATTGTACATTTTGAGGACTTGAAAGCTGCATTTGAAGAAAAAGAGCATGCTTCTATGACATGTCAGCGACACAGATTTCCTGGATGCTGTGTCTTTATGAGAAGACGCAAAAAAGAGTGAACAGGAGGTGGGAAAATGATTGGATCATTTCTATTAAATTCAATTCAATTAAACAAGAACAGGTGCTACATCAAAAGTATGGCAGCGCTGATTCAGTTTCTTGCAGTTAATGAGCTTAGTTTTCATCGAGATTTTGAGAAACCCGACCTGGCCATTCATCTGCTGAGCTGTGCTCGAAATGATTTAAATTTGCCATGCAGAAAGAGCCAAAATTAGGAAAAATTGTTTATACAATTTGCCAAAGTGCATACATACAAAACAAAGTTATTAACATAATGAAAGAAATGGTTGTAGAATAAATTGTGGACACAGCCTGCAAAACAGATGTAGTATTTCCCCCCACCCAAAATGCGATAAAACAAGCGATAAGAGCCATATGAGCCAATCTTCCCTTACACATTATGTTGAAAGTCAATTCAGAGTAAGGTATACTGAGAGCTTTTTGAATTGGATAAAATATTAGAGCTGCAGCAGGCTGTTTGTCCCACTGGTGAGCTCAAGAGAACAAGCCCCTCCAGGCTTTCAAATTCTAGATCAGAAGCGGTCATTCATCTAACAGGTTTGTTCTAAAAAAGTGTGTGTGTGTGTGTGTGTGTGTGTGTGTGTGTGTGTGTGTGTGTGTGTG